>NW_025765371.1:0-186683 GCF_003918875.1 Haliotis rubra | reverse complement strand
AAAGAAATGAAATACAATTAAAAAAGGCAAAGGTAGAGACATTTACTTCACATTAATGCTTTGGTGTCATATTCTAAAATGTGCTGTAATGGAAACAACATATACTTATGAAAACAGATAAGGGAACACATGAGAGTACAATTGTTCCTTTATTCTTTTCCAAAATTCCGTCACAAAGGTATGTATTGTGTATTTGCACTGTATGGGTGAAATTCTGGAATGCTTTGACGAATTGGGGAGACAATGTTGTGGAATGAGGAGTATATACTTGTTTCTGTATGTGTGTGTGCTTGTGTATGTGTTTGTGTGTGTGTGTGTGTGTGTGTGTGTGTGTATGTGTGTGTGTGTGTGGGTGGGTGTGTTTGCATTCACCTTTGCAAGTTTCTCAAAACATCATAGTGGATGGAAAGGTAAGGCAGGATATCATTTCGTGAACACACTGGTGACATCATCAGATTTTCAGTGATCCATTCCCACGATTGTCACAGCAATGAACACACCTTCTTTTATAATCTGTTGCACTTGACGTTACATGTTCCCATTGTTTCAATGGTTCCTAGTCAGTTGTTCCAAAACATATGTTTCTACTGAAATGAAGTTAATGGCTGTGTGCTTGAAGTGGCGATCATAACTCGCCATATAGATGTGGTTCAGCTAGATTGGATGACTTCTAAATATGGAGGAGCCACAATGTACCATAAATTATACACACTGTGTATGCAATGCGTAATTCAAATTGTTAAGAGGATGAATATCACCTGTATTTGGATTTACTAAGTTGAATTACTTGCAAAAATACACCTTCACATTTTATCATCAAATCGAAATGAGTAATGTTTCTTGGATGAAATCAGTAAAATATTCTTCGTAACTTACCAATGTATAGGTATTATGCAACGTCAATGTGAAAGTACTGTTTACAGCCTCTGCTTACATTGTAATATACATACCATTTCCTATGACCTTTCTGTATGAAACATATACACATTCAATTTGAATCGATTACAATCACACTTCTGTCTTCAATTAAAACGTCAAAACCTAAATCAAAATGCAACAGATATAACATGATACATAATGTCATTATTAAAAAGAAACTATTCTGTAGCTCAGGTCCGTTTCCAGTTCATGCAGAGATCTTGGAATTAGTGGCATGAGTAAAACGTATATTGTGGTTGGTGATCATTTATCCTTATTTATACAATGCACAACACAAATATCATTGACAGACTCACTAAATTGAACAACATTATTTTTTGTAAATATAGAACGTCGTTGCGAAAGAATACTCTAATCTCGACTCTCCGCAGAACCAAAATACCATTGGGAGTAAAGAAAAAACAATATGTAAGAAACTTATATGAATGGCTCACTGAAAGTCAATGATAAAACCGTTGTGTTCTCGAAAAGGGTTAGCATGTCCTGTTCTGCCCGTAGCAACAGCCATTTATTTTCCATTTTATATCATATTCAACATTTCTCTGTTATTTAACTTTCACTGTGTGATATCAATATCCCTTGTTCACCCACAGCATGAAGGTGGCCGTCGTTCTCCTGTGTCTGCTTCCCTTTGCCTTCGGGGCACTCTCTTGGAAATGGTGAGTCTCTTAAATACTAAACAGGGTCTGAATAGGAACAGATATTATCAGGAACTATTGAAAGAGGAGTACAGTATAGGAACCGGTACATGATAGATCTGTACTTCACATCATAAACGACAATGGATTTTAACATTATGCCATGGCCAGTGCAGACCAATATTCTTCGATATTCACTCATCTCTCCAGAACGTTTTCGGCACGGGTGCCGTTGCTAACTTATCAACCACCGGTTTTGCCAACACAGTTTCTACTAATCGCGATCCTTATTCTATCAGGTATATAATAACAAACATTTAAGAAGAGTTTCTCTCTCAGTCCTTGACTCCGCTGAGCTCCACAAACTGGTGAACTCTGTTGTCGAGAAGTTCGGAACAGACGCTACCGAACAGCAGTGTGAGAATGAATGCAAAGTTCTATTTACCAACGACATCCTCGACCTCGGCTGCGACTTCGCCTGCAAGGGGTATGTCTAAATACACGCTTGTCAACAAGATAAAGCGAACACTCCAGATTGTATATCAATTATGATTGAGTCCATGATACTGAAGGACTGTTATAAGAGTGTACCCCCACACACACACACACACATACACACGCATCCTCCTTCTCCACTCCCCTTTTTTGGATCCGACCCTGACCTCAAGTTATATACCAAAGGTTTTTGTTATAATACAAGCAGTGTGTTTAGTAATGGTGATCGTTAACCATATATCATTGCGATGATTACGTTAGGAGACCAGACCAGATGTAATGTATTTGTCCCTGGTTTTATTTGGTTAAATGTTCAGATATATAACTTGTTAAGCACGCTGATGTACATACAGATTTTAATTTTTATTCCATCCGAGACACAAAAAATATCGCACAGGTCGTTTCTGTATCATGTGCATTTGCATGTTTTATATATTGTGACAAGAGTACTAAATCGTGTTCCAATGATTTGTCCTTACACCTAAAACTGTTGATTGTTCACAGAATCCAGAATCTGATCCAGAAGCTCCATACATAAAGGAGGGTCCCGCTGCTGCTTTAATGTAGACTCGCGAAATAAAATGTTAAAAGTGCTTTATTGTTATTCTAAATTCGACATACTCTGCTTGCTAAGGTGTGTACCCGTAACTTGATGTTGTTAAAGCACATCTGATGAAGGATGAGACTCTAAGATCGGAAGAGGAATGCTGCAATGCTTCACTGTACATGTTTCTACCGTTTTCCTGTGAATGATATTCCAAAGCTTGGGTCAAGTGAGTGAATATGGTTTAATGACGACTTCCACACATTATATCCATGTTACGGGTGGAACCAAGTGGTTTCCCTCCACAACGTCTTCCCTACATCCATGTTGTGTTGGAGATCGTACGTGGGAGGTGATCCTACCGTTATTGTAATATGGGCCAAATCGGAGGACTTTGGTTTCACACCTAGAAAACAAGCACCCGAAAGTTTCTTTCACTTCATTCATCGTTATTGTAACAAGGAAGACCTCTCATATCTATTACTACAACGAGCCAAAACTAGCAATGATTTAGAACACGGAACGTTATGAACGAGTATAAGTCAGATCACGGGTATATACTTAGCACATTTATAATACTGTTAGGGGTTGAACCCCAATCTTGATTCGAACTCATACTCTCTTAGAGGGGCACATAATCGCCAGCACGCAAAGGCTCGATCTCACCTACACATTCTACGTGGTTAAACACAGAAGTTTGGCTACCAGGGTCACATACTGTACCTTTCTGACAACTATGAATACACAATACCTTTCAATATGTGGTAAAATGAAAGTAAATTTGTGTTCAGATTGAGGGTGAGAATCTGCACTTTACTGAGAACGTGTTATCCCAAATAGAATTATGTTACAATTAGAGGAGTGTTATAAAACGCTGTCGATTAGGTGCCTCACCACAAGTATGAAGGTTCGAATGCCAGGTGGGAATTGACCCAACCGAGTAGGCGTAATCCCAAATATAACATATGGAACATATGCTGAGTTCCATTCCAACGGCAGAAAATAATATTACTCGATAATCACAAAAAGTCAAGCATCTGGGTACACCTTATGTTACCATTATCTGATATCGATGAAATATTGCTAAAAGCAGGATAAACCCATTCTCCCTGATATGATCAAATCTTATTTATAATGTATCGGAAGAGGAAATACATATATCAGTGACATGTCTTTCTAGCCCATTTCCTTTCGCCTTCGTTCAGACTTTGTGATTTAACATAATCAATTTACTGGTGAAAAAGCTTTGTAAAACCATAATCACTCACTTAATCTTAAGGAACAATACGTAAGGCAAATCTAAACAGGTTATTGTTTCAGGGCAGTACAAGGCAGTACAAAAAGCTTTGGGTTAGTAATGTTATCAGGGGCGGTTAGATAGCCTAGTGCTTAGATCATCCACTCGTCGTGGCGAAGGTCTGGGTTCGATCCCACATGGACATAATGTGTGAAGTCCATTCCAGGTGCTCATTGGTGGAATATTGAGCAAAAACTTACTCCAATATTATCAACTGGGATGTGTGACCCATTAACACCTCGTTGACACCACAGGAGGACCTAGAAATTCCATATACATCCATCTTGACGTCAAAGGACAATTCCTATTTTCACAGACGAACATAGATGTCTGTGATCCATTCACGAAGCTGTCTCAGCTTTTAAGTGCAGCAACACACATTTAGCTAAGTTGATTCTTGAAGCTGTGTTTTTTTAGGTTTAAGAAAAATATTACTAAAGGGGTGTACATATCGGGGGGACAGGCAAAAACGGCAGTCTGATGTAAAATGATTCGACAGCATCATTTCTGACTACAAAACCGAGGGATTTGCACCTGAAGTATTCAAATCAGAGGACAATGACTCTGGAAAACATCATAGCTGTTCACCTATAATGGCATACCCAATACGGGATCGGTAACATATAAGAGTTCAGTAATCTTTCTTGAGAAAATGTTACGTGAAAAACACCTTGATAGAACAACGAGTTGGTGTGCCATTGTATGTTATCGAAATGACCGTGACCTGTTTTGTCCAACTCAGTCTACTTAAGTAAATACCAGTGGTGATCAAGGTCAAAACTAATTTTTATCAGAAGCGCACGTGTAGGGGAGCCAGTCACGCCGACTTGGTTGATGCATGTCACCGTATTCCGATTGCTTAAATCGATGTTCATATAGTCAATATCTGCACTGCTTCGCCCAGACCCTATTACTGACAGACCCAACTTATACAGCTGGAATATTTCTGTGGTGTGTGAGTGAGTGAGTTGAGTTTTACGCTTCACTCAGCAATATTCCAGCTATATGGTGCCGGTCTGTAAATAATCGAGTCTGGACCAGGTAATCCAGTAATCAACAGCATGAACATCGATCTGCGCAATGGGGAACCGATGACATGTGTCAACCAAGTAAGCGAGCCTGACCACCCGATCCCATTAGTCGCCTCTTATGACAAGCGTGGGTTACTGAAGGCCAATATTCGAACCCGGATCTTCACGGGTCTTCAGAGAGTGGCGTTTAAGGACACACAAACGCATACAGAGAGTTAGAGTGATTTCCCTTTTCAATAAGTATCACGTGTAGAATGCATAGTCTCTAATTGAGCTAATATCATGTCTATTGTGTCTAAGTTAGTTGGTTCAACACTACTGGGGAAAAGAACGTTTCACCTCATTCATCAGCTCCATAAAGAGAAACAAAGACATGTTGTATTTATATAATGACCATTTGGTATGAAAGGAATCCATTTCCAACGACTTTTCAATATTCACTGGCTCTAATAGGCTGATGTTTTCTCTTAACGTTCAAGCTTATTGATTCAGATAAACCCTCCATGATATGTGATACGTGTGATAAGCCGGTACTGTAGACATCGATTCAAATTTAATCTTCAGTGTACATAATAAGGGCTTAGGATATATGTGGTGAGTCTGCAATCTAGTAAACTCAGGGAATGTTCCACACACTATGTACTTGTTACCTGTATATGTGTGTGTGTGTGTGTGTGTGTGTGTGTGTGTGTGTGTGTGTCTGTGACTGTGTCTGTGTCTGCACTTTTTACATCAACCAAAAGAATGTTTATTTATTGTGCTTAAAACAGCCTTTCTGATTTTGACATTTGGCAATGCAAACAGAACCCGTCTATTTCTTGATGTAACACAGATATACAAGCTGCCAAACCCCCTCACCCCAACACACACAAAGAGTGAATTTCCCTGATTCAATTATTGATTAATCTCTGGGAACACCCCCAGATATTATTTTCATAATATATATTTAAGTTGTTGCCTGTGACTACCAACAATAACATACAACGACCTATGTTTTATAATGAACTGACGGATGTGACGAACGTTATTTTGGTTCCTACTACCTGCTATATACATTATACGCTCCAAATAAAGAAAGGCATAGGTGTATTTTTACGAATTTAATCTGCTAACTTCAAAGTGAGATAACACGTGTATTTCTGGATCAGTTGCGTTTCACATTTCACAGTATGAAAGATTAAATGAATGTTAACATGTTTACCTTATAAAAACGTTCAATAAGTTGGGCGTTGTCTTCAGAATCTGTTGTAGCCACCATGAACCCTGAAACTGCTCTTCTCCGTCTCGGCATGGACTAAATGAATCTTTGAATTCAACCTTGTTGAATTCTTGTCCATTCCTCTTTCAAAACCTGTGACAGTTGATCCTAACCTATGGGGCGTCAGTTGACGTTCATCCCACAAATGCTCGATGGGGTTGAGGTTAGGCGATTTGGAAGGCCATGACAGCACTGTAATGTTCTCATTCTGAAGATACTGAATAGTGCCATGTGTGTGAGGTCTGGCATTGTCTTGAACAAATCCCTCTGGCGGTCAATGATTGGAACTATGTGATGCCTTATAGTTCGTCTCGAAAAACTAACAGCAGCTCAATTGCCCCGAAGTGTAGGATATGGTTCCCCACATCATGACACTCCCATCACCATGGGTGACGCAATTCTGGGTACCACGTCCATTTCGACCTCGATAGATACGTACTCTTCCGTCACGGCACTGATGCAGAAAGCGTGATTCCTCACTGAACCATACACGTCGCCAGTTTTATAGATTCCAGAATTGAACGTAATTGCACTGCTGGACCCGTCGACGTAGTCGTCGCAAAACAGGAAAACAGGGATTTCTGGCTCGAAGTCCATCTTGTCGTAAACGAATACTAATGGTTTGCGCAAACACTCTCCTCACACCAGGCACTGCACTTGCACTTGCAGTTGATGTGACAGTTCGATTCCGCAATTAAAGTACATTGAAGTACCTATGATGCGCTGCAGTGGTAATCCGAGGTCTACCACTTAGAGGTCGATCTTGCGTAGAATTGGTTTGCTGATATCGGTCCCAGAAACGATTGATGGTACTCTGGTGAACATTGAGGTGACGTGCGACGGCAGATTGAGACTCCCCAGCATCCAGACGTCCAATGGCAATGTTTCGATTTACAGCAGTGAGTCGCGACATAACGATATTTAGCTAATGACCCTTTAAAGCCAAAACGCCCTTATATAGGCAATGTCCCCTGCTCACGATTCTTCAGAAGTGCACGTACATATTGCGAACCACTTTTCTCCATGTTATTTTCTTTTAAATTGACACTTTCGAACGCAAACTTGCATTAACGTTTCCGAAGATGCGTTTATGTTCTGTGCATTGGTTTCATGTACACAAATCAGCATTATAATGGCGACATTATAACAAATCAGACACTAAATTTGAATATCAATATCACCTATACGTTTGTTTTGGGGGGGGGAGTATAGTTAAAATGGGTATACCGAGCTAAAATCAATTCGCTATAACCGTAGTATCTACCCACGAACTTGGTCCATAAATGAACGTAAAAACATTCCCATGACCTGATGTGACACATTGACCGGCAAGACTACAGAATACCGGATACCTTCCGCCATCTTTGAAAGCTTATTTTAGAACTGCGCACAAAATGTGCGCAACTGGGATTCATAGTAACGGCGTTTTCTTTATGTTGCATACTCGACATTAGGGTTTATGGTTTAGGGTTAGGGTTTAGGTTTAGGGTTAGGTTAGGGTTTAGGTTTAGGGTTTAGGGGTTAGGGGTTAGGGTTTAGGGTTAGATTAGACATTAGATATGATGCTTACCTTCACAGAACGAAATCGTCAGCACTGTCGTCAGCATCGGGTTGCAGGGGAGCGAAGGGGCGTCTCACATGCACAATTTCATCATCTCTGTCATGGGGTTTATATACACGACTGATAAGCTCCAAGAAAGCTATAAACATGTCCTCCCTGTTACTTAAGTACTTCCTTCTTACACAAAATTCTTCAAAATATGAAAAATACAACCCCTTAGTAGTGCCTGATCGTGGAAGAGATCTTTTCAAAGCACCCCAAGAGGACTCAATGGTGTTAGTATGTGCTCCCGTCTCGGGGTCCTTGAAATGGATCGAGTGATTCACTTTCAAGTGGAGAAAGTCTTCATGCTTCAAGCAGTCATAGGCTTTCCAACAATCGCTTATTATTGTGGTGCCTGGTTTGATGTATTTCTTTATTATCGGAATTAGTGTCTCAGAGAAACTTGTCCACACATGCAAAAAAAACAGTCTTTGGATTCCCGATCGATTCCCCCGAAAACCCATTGACCGTCAACCCTTTTTCCTCGATTAAATTTTCTTTTTCCAAACTTTGATTCGTCAATTTCCACTATTCTTCCCTCCCCACCGATCCTATCACTGTCAGAATCTGCCACAACAACACAAACTTCGCGACAGAAGTGGTACCAGTCTACAGAAGTGTTGCAAGACGAAATGTCTAGTTCCCGACGTACAAAATCTTGAGACAACTTAAAAATCCAACAATATGTGAGCAATAAAATTTTGCCACAATCTAATTTGCTGTTTTCAAACCACGAATTGTGGCGAATAGACAGTTTTTTGCCGCACGATTTCTTGCTACATTTCCAACACAAATTGTCTTTGCTGTAGCTTTTATCTTTACACAAATAAAATTTCCCAATACAACATTTACCGCATGTTTTCCCGTCCCAGTTTCCAAAAAGTCCCTTGTTTCTTAAAAATAGATGAAGTTCTACTTTGTCTTCCGATAACTTGAATACGTCCCACAATCGCATTTTCTGAACGCCGAGTAGTAGTTGTAGACTTCCAAATACGGCCGTTACTAGGCTATGACGTAGACACAAACTGACCAATCACTGAACACTTACCTTTCAGAAATTTCCCGCTCATTCGCTCCAACTCCCAGAAGTCCGTAGGTCCGGTTTTTCAAAGGCGCATATATTTTTATTTGTGATAACTTACCTTTCATTTTAAAATCGTTGCTTAGTTTTACTAACCGGAAGTCGTCTCAATCAATCCGATTTCAATGTTTATTTTTCATTTTAATGCTCGCTTATTGTTTCGAATAATATAGCTCGTGCTTCCCTATAATAGGAAGTGCGCGTGCTAACAAAGAATATGGTTGGTAGGTATCCGGTATTCTGTAGGTGTACCCATTGACCTCCATTTCTTACAGTGAGCTTGTCTTAGTCCATTCATACATGTGACCTTCATATTCATACGCACTCATAACAACGATTACCTTTACAGGTGTTTCAAACAGTGTCATACAACTCTCGTTAAGGACCGCGATCAGTATATAGCTTTCAAAACATTTCTGGTAATGGGGTGGACATTTGAAGCATCACTGACAAAATGATCTCAGATGCAATTCCCCAGTTCGACTTTTTATCACATGTTCCCGTTTCTTTCGGGTTAATGATTGACTGGTCTTTGGATATGTTTATGAAAGGTGTCATCGGTCAGGTCGGATGGGCTCCTGCTGTATCACGAACACCTGATATCTTTTATCATATCGACCGTGAAGGTCCGGTTTAGAATATTGATCTCCAGTAACGCATGCTTGCCGTAGGAGGCGACTAACGGGATCGGGTGGTCAGGCTCGCTGACTTGATTGACACATGTCATCGGTTCCCAGTTGCGCAGATCGGTGCTCATGCTGTTGATCACTGGATTGTCTGTCCAGACTCGATTATTTACAGACCGCCTCCATATAGCTTGAATATTGTTGAGCGCGGCGTCAGAAACAAACTAACCAACTAATCAACTGACTACATGCATTGTCATCATTAAATAATCATTCCATTTTGTCTGTTTGATATCAACAATGCATTTTCCTACTGTGTTTGTCATTGTCACTTGATGTGGACAAAGGCTATCTATGTGCACACTCATAACTAAACATATTCCCTGACTTGACGCTTTTCATTATGAATAAAGAAGAACACGATTTAAAATTGGTATTCGGAAGTTTTTGCAGTAAACGTTTTTAGATATACAACCAGTGACTTACTTTTTGTCTGGGTCAGTTCGTACAGGCAGTCGTTACACAAGACGTAAAGAGACAGGTGATCAGATATAAAATGGGTCGATCAAAATTGACCTCTTCTTATTCATTTCGATTGGATAGCCGTGACCACGTTACCGTCATAAAAGGTCATGTTGAAAACTATTTTCATTCATAACAGATATGCATCGTCACGTAAAAAATAAAGTCAATGCCAGACAAAGCTAAAATAAAATAAAAATCACGTGCGAAAGTTATATTTGACTCTTTTTATGGGAGTGTTTTGAGATTTTAGAATGAATGGTAGCTGTGCATTGATACATAAAACGGAGATTTGAAAGAATATCAGATATGTTTCAGTTTGTGTTGTTTACGAGTTTATGATAGGATAAAGCAAGCATGGCAAAAATATTAATAGCATTGACCTCTTAAAGCACAGGTCATGAGAACTGACATTTGGACCATGTAACTTGTAAGTATATAAACTGAAGACTTCAGTGCTCTACAGTTCTGTTCAATTGCAAGAATTCAGGTAAGAACAAAGAACAACATCGTGTACTCTGCAGAGTGGAAAAAAACACTGGATGTTTATGACTTTTGTTGTTGTAGAAGCGTATTCCCTGTACCACAATATTTTGTCTTCGTCACAAACCTTAAATTCTGAAGGCTGTTCATGCACGGTATTACATTCGCCCTTAACATTTATGTTCCTTTTTGTAGTTGATATAGGTATGTTCACATGTACAGTAAAATCCTGCAGGTTAAAACCATTAATATGTCAGGTGCAAAGACACTGTGATAATGGATGCTCGATGTTAATATAGATAATTTAAAGGTTAATGAGTTCGGAAAAGGGATTTGACTTGAAAGGGAATATAATTAAAAAAATCAAATGCGACAATTAAAAGGGCAAAAGGTACAGACATTTACTTCACATTAATACTTTTGTATCATTCTCAAATGTGCTGTGGTGGAGACATCATACATGTGTAATCATGGAAACGAATAAGTGAAAGTACAAGTGGTCCTTTATTCTTTCCAAGTTTCTTCACAAAGTATGTATTTTCACTGTGGTGAAATTCTGTAAAAATAAATATAGGAACACTTGTACTTATTTTAAACTTCACCTTGGCAATTTTCTCAAAACATTATACTGGATGGAAGGTAGGGCAGGATATCATTTCGTGAATTTTCAGTGGTCCATTTATGTGATTGTCACAGCGTGATCACACCTTCTTTGTATTCTGTTGCACTGACGTTACATATTCTATTGTTTCTCTCGTTTCTAGTCAGTTATTCCAAACATATGTTTCTACTGAAATGAAGTTAATGACTGTGTATGTAAGTAACATCACAATCGCTATATAGATGTGGTTCATAGATGGATGACTTAACTAAGGAGACGCAATGATATACCAAATATTTACAGACTATATATGCAATGTAATTCAAATGCAGAGGATGAATATCACTATTATTTGGATATACTAAACAGAATTGCTTGCAAAAGTACGCCTTCACATTTTATCATCCAAATCAAAATAGAATGTGTTTCTTTTATGAAATCAGTTAATAACATATTCTTCGTAACTTACCAATGTATAGGCATCGTGCAACGTCAGTGTGAAAGTACTTGTTTTACAGCCTCTGCTTACATTGTAATATACGTACCATTTCCTATGACCTTTCAGTATGAAACATATACACATTCAATTTAAATCGATTACAATCACACTTCTGTCTTCAAATAAAAACCTAAATCAAAATGCAACAGATATAACATGATGCATAATGTCATTTTTTAAAGAAACTATACTGTAGTTCAGGTCCGTTTCCAGTTCGTGAGTGAATCTTGGAATTAGTGGCATGAGTGAAACGTATTGTGTGGTTGGTGATCATTTATCCTTATTAATGCACAATACAAATATGATTGACTGGCTAACTAAAACGTTTTCTAATTACTTTTGTAAATATAGAACGTCGTTGCAAAAGAATACCCAATCTCGACTCTCCGCAGAATCAAATACCATTGGGAATAAAGGCAAACAATATGTGAAAATTATATGAATGGCTCACTGAAAGTCAATGATAAAACCGTTGTGTTCTCGAAAAGGGCTAGCATGTCCTGTTCTGCCCGTAGCAACAGACATTTATTTTCCATTTTATATCATATTCAACATTCCCTGTTTTTTAACTTTAACTTTGTGATATAAATACCCCTTGTTCACCCACAGCATGAAAGTGGCCGTCGTTCTCCTGTGTCTGCTTCCCTTTGCCTTCGGGGCACTCCTTGGAAATGGTGAGTCTCTTAAATACTAAACAGGGTCTGAATAGGGACAGACACTATCCGGGCCTATTCAAAGAGGATATGTGAGTGAGTGAGTGAGTTAAAATTTAACGTCACCTCGGCCTAGGAATCGTGGGGACCTCGGCAATATTTCAGCCATATAGTGACGAGAAATGTTGGGCATACACAATAAATACAAGTAGGTAAATCACCAGTCATCGACAGACAGTAAATTTACTAGAGTATCCCAGATATGGATATAAAATTAGCATGGAAAACTAAAACATTTTAATTAAGGCATACAATACAAATTGAATATAAACACGGGGCTATAGATCGCCATCAACTGAAGGTAGATCACCATACTAGGAATCGTGGGGACTTACATTGCATTTGCTACCTGCATGGACCCTTGTTGGATTTACACCATCCGTTCAGTCGCTGGCGATGGTAAGAAGATTTAGCCGAAATTTAAAATAACAAAACTACTACGATTAAAAAGTATGGTTTAGCGAAATTGACTTGGAAAGTTTTGGGGACTTACGTATCCTCTCAGGACTACAATAGTTTTACGCTACTTCAACCCCCTTTGAGGATACAGCCACAAACAATTTAAGTTGATAATCTGAACTACCAATTATAAAACTTTCTCTATTTACAATACATATATCACAATTCATTTAACAAATCTATCTTTTAAAAAAAATTAAATGATAATTAACATTATTTAAAAGGTCCTTTACTGTTTTATTATTGAAATATTTATCCCTTATGATGGAGAATTCAACACAGTCAACAAAGAGGATATGTACAGTATAGGAACCGGTACATGCTAGATCTGTACTTCACATCATAAACGACAATGGGTTTTAACATTATGCCATGCTCAGTGCAGACCGATATTCTTCGATATTCCCTTATCTCTCAAGAACGTATTCGTCATATGAAGGGGGTGCTGTTGCTAACTTAGCAGCCACCGGTTTTGCCAACAGAGTTTCTACTAATCGTGATCCTTATTCTATCATGTATAAAATAACAAACATTTAAAAAGAGTTTCTCTCTCAGTTCTTGACTCCGCTGAGCTGCACAAACTGGTGAACGCTGTTGTCGAGAAGTTCGGAACTGACGCCAACGAACAGGAATGTGAACATGAATGCACTGTTCTATTTACCAACGACATCCTCGACCTCGGCTGCGACTTCGCCTGCAAGGGGTATGTATGCATACACGCATGTTTGTACGACAAAGCGAACATTCCAAATTGTATATCAATTCAGATTGAGTCCAAGATCCTTAAGGATTGTTATACGAGTTTTGATAATACAAGCAACGATCATGTCATATCATTGCGATGATTACGTTAGGAGGGAGAAACGGGAGTAACTTAGTTTGGTTTTAGCTGGTTAAATGTTCAGATGTAAAATATCATAAAGTTAGTCTATATACTAATATCTGAAGTTTCATACCTACGGGGGCGGATCCAGGTTGTTGGAGAAGGGGTCATGGTGGGTGCACATTATTCATGAAGTCCAAAGGTTAAGGGGAAATGATCCTCAGGGAAGTTTTTTAGGGGAAGGGGGGACCCCCTCACACACACACACTCTCCGTTTCATTAGATCCGCCACCACTGACCTCAAACTTGTATACCAAGTTTTTAGTGATTATGCTTGCAGTGTATTTTTTTTTATTTGGTTAAATGTTCAGGTATAAATAATAATGTGTCCATTTCTATACGGCCAACCTCCACACTAGGTATGCTCATAGCGCTAACAATCAATGCACACCACATTATTACCCCGGATAACCCGACAATTTTGAACAAACTCACTTGCCTAAGGTTCGACAACATGTGCCACATGTATACAGCATGTTAAGCTGGCTGATGTACATAGATATTTGAATTTTCCTTCCATCCGCGACACAAAGAATATCGCACAGGTCGTTTCTGTATCACGTGCATGCTATATATACTGAGACGAGAGTAATAAATCTGTTCGGATGTTTCTTGCTCCTATGATTTGCTCTTACACCTAAAACTGTTGATTGTTCACAGAATCCAAGATCTGATCAAGAAGCTCCATACATAAAGGAGGTCCCCGCTGTTGGTTTAATGTAGACTCGTGAAATAAATTTTTAAAAGTGCATTATTGTTATTCTGAATTGGACATTTTCCGCTAGCCAAGGTGTGTACCTGTAACTTGATGTTGTTAAAATACAAACATCTGAGGAAGGATTAGACTCTATGACCAGAAGAGGACTGCTGCAATGCTTCAACGTACATACACCCTTTTCCTGTGACATTCCAAAGCTTGGGTCATCTGAGTGCATATGGTTTTATGACTTCCACTCATTGTATCCATGTTATACTGGGGATACACTATGTTCTTCGTCCCGTTTCGCCGAAACATCGTGAAATGGTGACAAAACGGGATGGACGTGAGACAACGTAGGGGAACTGAATGAACAAACGTGACATTACGTGATTGCCGTGGATGCCGTGCTAGATTTTTAAATTGTTCAAACATTTGCCACGCAGATCACGGTACTAATGACAAACCTAGTACACCGTAGTAAAATGGGGAAGAACGCAACAAAACGTCACAGCACGTAATAGGCCGTAACAAAACTTATAGACGGTCCTTAGTGGGTTCGTGATGGGACAGGAGGCATGTGTATTCCCCGGCATCTCACGGTCCTTTCAGGTTTTCTCTATTTCGGCCACGTTTGTTTAACGTTTTGTCACGGTTGTTTCACCATTGCACCCCGTTTTGTCCCGGTTCTCACGTCAAGCTAGGTTGTATGCTAGCCGACTCGTCCCGTTCTAACACGACGCATTCAGGCGTGTGACGGTTTACAGGGCCTATGAGATACGGTATGTTGCGTTCTCTGACATTCCCTCTTAGCAACTAATGCTGGCCTTCTTGCTGACGAAAGGACTCGATGTATGACCCCAGCAAACATATAAACACGAAATCTTGGAGATTCATGCTGCCCTTATCTCTAAGAATACAGTGGGTGCTATTGTTTGGGAGGCCTTATTTTTATACCGTGGGCACACACGTGCTCCAAAGCTGGCCGGCGTCCACGTTTCATCCTCGGAAGGTCTTGACAGAACGCCCAAAACGTGCGCCTTTGAGCTTCCGGGGCTCAGCAGTCCGTTTATCCCAACGGTCCATCACGGATACCGTGATAGACGGTTAGAAAATTTAGCAGGCCCGGACAAAAACTTGACTTTGGAAGGGAAAAAGGTCAAAATCCCACGGCACATTACATTTCGTGTGTAACCCTAGCATCAACGGTCAAACCAAGTCGTTCTCTTCCATGTTATCCCTAAATCCATTTTGTGTGGGAGATCATACGCGGGAGGTGATCCTACCCTGATTGTAATGCGAGACAATTCGATGACTTTGGTTCAACAAGCTGTAAACAGGTGAGAAGCTGTTGGGACACAAGTGCCCGAACCTTTTTAGTTCCCTTCCCTCCTCGTTATTGTAACAAGGAAGTCCTCTCATTCAGTTGGTAGCACCAGGAATGCTTGCGATAAATTTAATGAAACGTTTTGAACGAGTATTGGTCCGATCACAGGGAATTTTGCGTCAAATTGTTGAAATGGATCTTCAGATTATTTAAACCATGGCCACCATTACAATAGCATCCAATATGGTTTGAGAACGTTGCTTCGATAAGCATGTTATAATGATATGCAAACTCGAGCAGATTTATCAACCACCTGTGTATTACTTAGTTCAAAGTGATGTTTAACTAACAATTCAGTTACTTAATGTCTGGTCGAAAACAGAGCAGCCAATGCTTTGGATGTCAGTTTCAGGGTTTTTCTACCAGCCGAGCTCTCCACGTCAGAATGGAGAACGAGCGTATGATTGTTTGATTGTTGGTTTAACTTTTAATATGCCAGGTATATGACGGCTGTCTGTCACAAGTGAGTCCTGATCAGGCAATACAGTGATTATCATGAAGTCCGTTCGACGCAATTGGTATACAATGGCAAACGATCAAGTATGTCATCGCGTTTGACCACAAAATTCATTTAATGAATAAATTACAGACTCCTGCGGTCAGCTAGGTAATTACATAGCATAAAAACCGTGTAAATGTAAAATTTATATTCATGGTGTTACATGCTGTGCCTGCTTCGAGTAAAATATCTCCCCACAATTAGTTTCCTTTATTAACCTGGTTCGCCTCGGGTAGTCTTTCACTCGAAGAAGTGAGTAGAGGATGTGAAGTGTGGTTGCTGGCAACCCTAATCTGATGCTACAGATACACATTTATAGTAGCATAAGTAATAAGACCACCTTTCCCATAAAGGGAGAAGAAATTCTCGATCGTCCGTGTCTCAAAAAGCATGCTGAACTTTACATAACAGTTGTAAAATGTAGGCACCAAAAGAGCAGATGGAATATTGCGCCTTACGTGTTTTCCTATTTTTAGCACTTATGCCTAGTTCAAGAAACAAATGATTAAAATTTTACCGAAAACACTTGATAATGTTTACAATTAAATGAGGCAAAATAACATGAAATAGGATGTGGCTGCAGTTATTAGCAGTAATCTCCCGCACTATAATATTCGGTGTTGACGATCCAACTCCCAAAACTCTTTTACATGCTAATAAATGTATTTTTTTCTAAACAATCGAAACGTTGAAATCCCCATATTTCTGAACGATATAATAAAATTGGTTGTATTTGGGCATCAAAAAGGTTTTAAGATAGACCTGGTGTTAATTCCAGTCTTGTAAATAACTGGAAAAGAGCTTTCTTAGCGCGTAGGGAGAGATCACAAACACTTTTTTCCATATTGAAGGTATAATGAAATCGAACACCGAGATACGTGTAACAATCAATTGTGTTCACAAGTTGATTACCAAGAAACCTTTTATCTTTTTGAGAAATTTGACCACCCCTCCGAAAAATAACTACCTTGATTTTATCAAGATTTACTGAGTGTTTCCATTCCTTAGAGTAATTATCTAGAATGTTAAGTTGTCTTTGTAATCCCGCCACTGTATCTGAGAGTAAAATCACATCAAAATTAAAGCATTAAAATTTCCAAGTAATCTGGAAACAGTTGAATACCATGTTTTCCATAAGCAGCAATATCATTATATAATTCACTGATAGAAAATGATAATAAGATGGGACTGAGGATGCAACCTTGTCGCAAACCTATAGGACAATCAAAATAGTCTGTTGTACCCGTCTCACAACGGACACAGGACTTTATGTTTGAGTATATTTCCTTCAGCATGGAATACATTTTGCCCCTGAGACCAGCATCTCTTAAGCAGTTCCAGAGTTTGAACCTATCAGCTGTACCGAATGCTTTTTTGAAGTCTACAAATGCAACATATAATTTATGTTTTCTACGTGATAGACATTTTTTAATAATAGCATATAAAGTGAAGATATGATCAGTCGTTGCGTAGTTTTTTCTAAACCCTGCTTGTGTTACACTATTGGGTGTGCATAGAATAATATCACCATATTATTCTCAGGGGACCGAGAAACTATAACAAACAAACAAAGCTATAAAACAACCTGGAATTTTCGGCCAAGAACAAATAAATAATTAACTTACCTCTCTCAGCACTGCTAGCTGTCGCGCTCTGTGTATGAAACTGGCATATGGTCACGCCGGACAGTATCACGGATTAACGAGCTGAGCTCCAGACAACTGTGACCCCAGGCTGACCAACTGTACAATGCCGCCCTGCCACAAACAGGGTAATATCTCATAGTAATGACTCGCCTGTCCACTGGAGGTAGCATAGACGGTTCAAAAACAGCAGTAACTCAGACTTAACAAGGGACAATGGCACCTTCCCCTGTCCACTGGTGGCATGATGGACGGACAGAAATCTGCTTATAAGGACCCACTGTGCAGTGGTCAAAAGAGACTCGCCTCGACCGCCTCAAGGAGTACATCTCCCTCTAGGAGCAGCATCTAGCCAGCCAGCCGCCCTGTGCTCTACGCTCTGCTGATGTTCCTGACCCCCCTCGAGCCCTGCTGTCTGCCACGCCTTCCTGCAGCTCTGAATAAAACCTGATCACCTTCCTTTGCTGTGCTTGTGTTCTTGTTCTGCCCGTGCAACTCTGTTACACGAAGGGACGAGACACTTGATTTGGTGCCGAGACCAGGATCTGAAGACCAGGAGTTCGTGCAGCATCGGTGAGTAACTAAGGTTGTTTGTATCTTCACTACGAAATGGCAGCTCCGGAATTAGGAGAATTTTTACAGGGAATTGCAGGGCAAATCACGGGGCAACTTTCAAATTTGTCAGCAGCGTTAGGAGCTCAGGGCATTGCTAGTGCTGTACCAAATTTCCAAGGAGAACCATCCTCCTTCCGTCAATGGGTTAGGTCAATAGAAAAATGGGCTATTCTGACTAATGCTAATGATAACCAACGCAAACTAATTGCTTTCCAAAGTAGTTCAGGGACCGTTAGCGATTTCATACAAAGGTATATGAATGATCATGATCAAGCCACTTGGGCAGCATTAAAAAACAGAATTAGCTCAAAGATTCGCTGAAATTACGGATGCTCAGCATGCTTTCATGTTACTTAGATCTATCAGACAGATGTCAGGAGAAAGTGTGCAAATGTTTGCAGAACGCCTACTCAATTTAGCTGAGGAAGCTTATGCAGGATTAGGCCAGGCTGGGAATGGGGCGGCAGTAGAAAGGCAACTGGTAGGATTTTTTACTGACGGGTTAGCGTATGATTACCTCAAGAAAAAGATTATGAGAGAAAATCCAAACAATTTGGCAGCCGCTGTAACGTCGGCAACACAGGAACAAAATCTTAGGGCCCGTTTTGACCTTAGGCTAGGCAAACAGGGTAGGACAGAACCTCTTTCTCGTAGGACAGAACCATCCCCCCCCGTAGGCGTAGTGACTCTGTATCACCAAATAGGCATTGGGGCAACAATCACAATAGACAGGAAGAAGCAATGGATGTCAGTCATTTCAGGCCACAACCTCGTTGTCATAACTGTAATAAACCAGGTCATAAAGCTAGGGAATGTCGTCAGCGTAGGATTGTAAATGGTGTCTCCCAACAAGCTATGTCTCCCCCAGATCCAGATCCAGACAGATCACGTGTTGGCACTGTAATTTACAAGGTCATATCAGAGCAGACTGTCCAACACTCCGTAGGACACGCCGTCCTAGTCCCAAACCTCAGCGTAGAGTCAGATTCACAAACACTAGTACGGAGAATTCTTTAAACTAGACCCTCTTCCTCAACGAGAAGCCATTGAGGAAGAAACTGACCCTGAAACGTTTTCAATCAATCTAGCTGGTAGACCAAATTCTTGTAGCATAAAGATAGGAAAGCAGAAGTTTAGATGTTTAGTGGATTCAGGCGCGGAAGTATCGATCATACATAGAAGAGTATTTGAGTCATTAAAAGGGGTCAAGTTAGAAAAAAAGAAAGTAGCCTTGCAAGGGGTAAATGGGAATTCATTGATAGTAGACGGAAGTGCTAAAATTCAGTTTAAACTCCGAGGTCTGTCCCTTGAACACAAATTTTATGTCGTCAGCAACATGAATCGCAATGTTATCCTTGGACATGATTGGTTGACAGAAGCTGGTGTTAGGATATATTTCGACCTAGGTAGTATGAGAATAGGCAAAACTTACATCCCTTTAGAAGAAGACATCCATATCTCATCACTTGTTAGAGCAGCAGCTAGAGTGACCTTGGCCCCTCAGAGTAGGTATGTAGTAAGGGCAAAGGTCAAGAACAGAGATAATGTAGGAACAAGCCAAGAGTATCAGTTTACCGCACTAGAAAGAGGATATGTAAGTAATGAATCAGGACTTTTGGTTAGTAATAGCGTAGTTAAGGTTGACAAGAAACAAGACCTCCCTGTTATGATAGTGAACAATACCAACCGACATATTAGGCTTAAAAGAGGCTGTCTACTTGGTAAGATAGTAAGCCAAGCATCTGAAAATGTAGTTAGCCTGACGGACTTGTTAGATAATGACAAAATTCCCGTTGACAACCAAGAAGACATTGACTTAGCTTCAGAGAATCAGGTTGACATTCAGAAACTCATTGACAGCAATTTGGACTTATTCGCCACAAATGACATGGACTTAGGGCATACTGATACGGTTCGCATGAAGATAGACACCGGCGACCACCCCCCAATCAAAAAGAGACCCTACCGAACTCCCCTGACCAAACGTCCCATTGTAGACAAGGCCATCAATGAAATGTTAGACGCTGGCATCATTCAAAGATCTCGATCTCCCTATTCCTTTCCGATAGTAGTTATTCAAAAGAAAGATGGTGGAAATAGATTCTGTGTGGACTTTAGAGCGTTGAATAAGATTACCCGTCCTGTGAGCATCCCTCTACCGTTAATCGACGATATTCTAGTTCAATTAGGCGAAGCGAGGTACTTCACGACTCTGGATTTAAAGTCAGGATATTGGCAAGTTTTGATGGATGAGAAGGATAGAGAGAAGACTGCTTTTGCGTGCCATAGGGGACTCTTTGAATTCTTTGTAATGCCGTTTGGATTGCGTAACGCCCCCTCGATCTTCGTAGAATTGATGAACATTGTACTAGAAGACATGGAAGCATTTGCCCCCTAGCGTACTTAGATGACATTCTAATTTTTTCAAAGACCCGGAGTGAACATATTCAACATATTCAGGCGGTATTTGACAGGATCAGGCAACATTCCTTGAAACTAAAACTGTCCAAGTGTAGCTTTGCCAAACAGGAGACCAAGTACCTGGGATTCGTGATCAGCGATCAAGGGATCAAGCCGGATGGAGACAAGGTCAAGGCGATCCGAGAGATGAGTTCCCCAACTTCAGTGAAGGAGGTCAGAAGTTTCATTGGTATGTGCAGCTACTACCGGCGTTTTATTCCCAACTTCTCCAAGATCGCCGAGCCCATGATTCAACTCACAAGGAAGTATGCCAGGTTTGTGTGGTCTGACAAGTGTGAACAAGCGTTTAGGTTTTTGAAGCAGAGCCTGACAGCTGTACCATTACTGACATACCCGAACACCAACCGACCCTATGTACTCTACACTGATGCCAGCGACAACTGTGTTGGCGCCTGTCTCACCCAACTTCACCCGGCTGACGATGGAAGCACCGAGGTAGAGAAGCCAGTCCACTTCCTGTCCCACAAACTGTCCGACACCCAAAGCCGTTATTCGACAATTGAGAAGGAAGCGTTCGCCATCCACTACGCCCTGCAGAAACTGGACCACTACCTCCACAATGCCAACTTCGTCATCAAGACGGACCACAAACCACTGAAGTACCTGTTGGAGTCACCAATGCAGAACAGGAAGGTGCAGCTCTGGGCCTTGAACATAGCAGGATACAACTGTCAGATAGAATACATCGCTGGGACAACCAACACCGTCGCTGACCTATTATCCAGAGTCCCGGACAGAAACGACTTGACACAAGAGCAAGCTGAAGAAGAGACAGAGACAGAGATTGAACTTGACGGACCTAAGAACGCTTTGGAGGTCAACGTGATTGATTCAAGCCATGGATCCCTCAAAGACTACGCCAGTTGTGAGCCTCCAGAGTCTAAGGATAACCACAAGCCCGCCACTTCATATGGTACCCTCGACATGAAAACTGAACAAGCCAAGGACCAATCAATTCAAGGGATCAAGGAACAGCTGAACCAAGGACAAGGTGACAAGGCCTCTTTGAAGAGATACATGTTGATAGACGGACTACTATACTTCATCAGTGAAGTGGACGACGAGCCTAACCCGAGGTTGTATATTCCTGAACATCTGCAGCCAATGGTGGTCAAGCAATATCATGATGAAAATGGACACATGGGCATTGACAAGACATTTGATGCCATCAAGGTGCGGTACTACTGGCCGAACTTATACAAAGGTCTGTACTCCTATGTATCCAGATGTGTCACTTGCCAAGCACGCACCATGAAGAAGCAGAAGCCACCCCTACAGGAAACGGATACGCCGCCATACCCCTTTGCCAAGCTCAGCATGGATCTTAGCGGTCCTTACCCCACCACGCTCTCGGGAAACCGTTACATAATCAGCTTTGTGGACCACTTCAGCGGATGGCCAGAAGCATTCCCAGTACCGGACAAAACTGCGGAAACGGCGGCCCATCTGCTCATCGAGGAAATCTTTCCGCGCTATGGGTCCATGCTGCAGCTCCTGACAGACAACGGCTCCGAGAACTGCAACCGTGTGGTAAGAGAAACACTAACAGCCCTAGGCATTCATCATGTGACCACATCCTATTACCATCCTCAATCCAATAGCCGAGTCGAACGTTTCCATAGAACACTTCATGATGTGCTAGCCAAGAAATTAGATGACAATCTGACAACTTGGGATCTTCACTTGAACCAAACGCTAGCTGCCATCAGATTCCACATCAGCGAATCCACCAAGTGTTCACCTTTCTTCCTCCTGTACAACCGAGATGTGGTGTTGCCACTAGACAATTTATTGCAACCCAGGCGAAAGTACCAGGGAGAAGACGAACACAAGATGGCCCTACAACAACAACACAAGTCGTTTGTTCTGGTCCACAGGAACATGAAGAAAGCCAAGCGTCGACAAGCCAAGTATGCAGATAGGAACAGCAAGCCAATCCGCATCAAGGTTGGAGACCCAGTATATTATAGGTTTCATCAGCGCAAGAGCAAGCTACAGAACAGATGGAAACCATTCTACCGTGTCATTGATCAAACGTCACCAGTAACGTACATCATCCGAAACCAGCTTGACGGGACCACCACCAAGGCACATGCTGAACACCTACGCATAGCTGACATTGATGAATGGCATCCCCTAAGACTAAAGATGGGCGAACCAAGAGAAAAGCACTTATGTAGTTTCCCCATCCGATTCTAGCTCTGACGAAGACCAACCACAACCACGTGACCCCTTGAAACGAATTGCTAAACGCTATCGTAGGGAGATCAGATTCAGAGGATGAAGATAATATCCCCTTAGCCGAATTAGCTAAAAGATTGAGAAACAGTAAGCAAGATAATTACAATAGCAACTCTGACACCCCCTCTGACCACCCTCCTGACGAACAATCTGACATGACCCCACCTAGTGACGAACCAATGGACATCGTGAACACGGTGAACAGTGTTCAGACTTATGAGTCTGAAAGAGACCTGAAGGTCAAGACCCTTCTGAAAGCCGTAGCCAGCTTATTATAGGGCTTCGTAATAAGACTGGAGACAGGTTAACTTGTGCATAATCATATATGGTCTGTTTGTTTATTTTACCATTACCTAATTATTGACTCAGGTATGTGTAACGTCCTATTCCATCCCCAGGTCCAAGTTCTTTCTCATTACTAAGGTAATAGTTGACCACAGGCATTATATAAGGACGATACGACAAGACGGACAGATAATAATGATTGCAAACTATGACCCTACGGCATTAACTTACTTGAATTAAGTAGGGACTGGCTATGTGACGAAGTAATCACGGACACGGACTATTAAATCTCTCTCAACTGACCTGGCGACATTACGGACTTGGATTAGATCAGAATAGGGCGACGACTGGGAATTATGTAATTATGACAATATATCTATATATATTTTTTTTTGCTTCATTGCAGAACACAACATGAGTGTTCTCCTACTATTATTGTTTGGCATAGCCAGCAGTACTATGATGTATGAGAACGTGATTTTCCAAAAGCTTAATGATATCACGACTACACGATCAAAGTGGACACTTACTTTGGTAATTGACTTAGAACCATACTATGCCTTCATGAAAAAATGTCGTAATGACATTGGAACTGTGACCTTTGTTCTACGTGATTTGATTCAGAAACATTTGGGTGTCAAGGCACCAAAAATAATTCACTTGTTTACTAAATTAGACGCAGATGCAGTTAGTCTCAACAATACCCTGACAGCATTAGGTAACAATTTTAACGAATATCAGCGACTGACCAGACCCAAACGATCAGTGTTACCTTTTGTGGGAAGAGCTTTAAGTTTTTTTATTTGGTACGGTTTCAGAAGCCGATTTGTCTGGCATAAAACGAAATGTTCAAAACTTAGCAAATAACCAAGAACACTTATCTCATGTAGTAGACGAAAGTCTCACTATTCTAAATACCTCCCGGGTAGAAATAGCTGGAAACAGGAATAAGATAAATGAAATTCTCGGAAAATTACGCTCTGTGGACAGACAGATAAGCAATGTAACGCATATGTTAAATATACGTATCATAAATTTAGAATGGGCCACAGCCACGTATCTCCAAATTGAATTAGCAATCCAAGAAATAAGGGACACTGTTCATCTTCTAACAGGTTATCTAGAGCATATCCAATTACAACTAAATATGTTATCGTTAGGACACATGTCCCCAAGTACTATTACCCCAACATCATTATTGACCATCCTGAACGACGTTAAAGTACATCTACCCCCACGATTCAAACTTCCAGACGAGCCTAACGAAGCCCTTTGGGATTACTATAAACATTTAAAATGTAGCACTATTCTTTACGACGACAAAATATTGGTCCTTGTTAATGTACCCCTTTTGGATATTAATGGACATTTCGAAATTTACAGAGTTCACAATCTACCCGTCCCAATCACTATTAACGAGATCAATAAGCAGGCAACAAATTCAGTTCACAATATGTTATCCCAGTATAGATTAGAAACAACATTGATCGCCGTAAACGCTAAACGTACCCAGTACTTACTGCTAAAAGAATCAGAAAGCAATACTTGCACACACCCTATGTCTAAATATTGTTTTATCGAAAGTCCGGTATACCCCATCAATTTGAGTCAATTGTGCGTTGTTGCCTTGTTTGCCCAAAATGCGGCCAAAGTAAAACTATTTTGTGATACAGACGTCCGACCTCGGGCCTTGTTGCCACAGGCAACCTATATAGCCAAAGGTCAATGGGCTATTGCCAGTACAGATGTTTCAGTATTTACAGTTGTGTGTAAGGAAGATGTAAGACAAACTAGAACCCTCACTGTAAAGCCCCCATTAGGCCTAATAAGATTAAATGAAACATGTTCTGCCTCCAATAATCATCTAACGTTATTACCCTATTATCACCGTGAAACGTACCATGCAGTAAATGATAATTTTCAGAATTTAATCAATAACGCTAATATCTCCGAAATACTAATGCTGGAACCTTTGCGTATACATTTTAATAATTTGACTTTCGCTAAAGTGCCTGCGCCGCTTAAGGACGTTAAATACATTCCTATGAACCACCTGGTACAACAGTTACGGGATATAGATACCACTATGGTCGAGATGGATACAGGGCCTGTAACACATTGGGAATATTTTCTGGCAGTAATAGTGATTATCGTAGCAATAATAGGGGGGAATAGTAATGTATAGAAAATTTCTCCGAACCTGGCTTGCCAAACTAGTAGGTGGTAGAACACAACCTGACGTTACATCCGATATGGAGATGGTACCGGTCAACACGGAAGGTGCGAGTAACACTTTCAGACAGCGAGTAGCGTCTGCGCCACTCCTACCGGATGGAGAGAAAGCAGAGGACCCCCGGCGGTCTACAACGGCGCCGGTTATCCGTCATCTCTATCCTGGACTCGACTCCTCTCCACGGGAGCAATAAGGACATCCATCCAGGGACGAACGGATGACAGCCACAGGTTACGAGATGAACATGATACTGATGTTAAAAGGACCCTGCGTGCTAGAAGGGGCCCGACCGAAATAAGCCAAGTGTTGCTTGACTCTCATGCTTTCCAAAACCTTCGGACTTATTCTTGGTGTGTACATATTACTAGCATCCTAATGTGTGTATGAAGATGTATCTAACGTTATAAAACTCTGGGTGCTTTGCAGCCCTGGTGAAGGTAGGCCTGGCGACGCGGTAGCCTATAACGCCCTAAAGTCTAATGGACCTATCTTTTGAAATGTAAATTCCTCCACTGTGTGTTACTGTTGTTATCGGTAACAGTGCCCTACGAGCTGTGGTAGGCCAATCACAACTGAGCCAAGTGATGCGCGGTTCACACGTCTTGGAATCCTCGGACTCAGTTTTGTGTGTAAATATTCAGCATGTGTGTAACTGTGTCATCATTATAACTGGGACCCTTCCCCCTGTCAACGGATCCTGGAAGAGGAGGCAATATGTCGACCTGCTCCTTGTATAACAAAACAACAATACCAGTGTATGTGTGTGTTATGTTGGTGTGTTTTTACTAGTAACGTCCATGAGCATTAACGCCTGGTGTTGCCTCCACGACGAGCGCCCGATAACCCAGGTCACAGCTCTGACTATACATGATACTATGTTGGTAATGGGAACTATATATCGTATATTTTGGGTGAACAGGAATTGGACTATTAAACCAGGAACTGAAATCACAACGCATGGGACATCCTCTAGACGAACATTTCACGCCTAAATAATTGGTTCCCCAATGATTTTAAAAGTGTGGGGCGAGTGTTACACTATTGGGTGTGCATAGAATAATATCACCATATTATTCTCAGGGGACCGAGAAACTATAACAAACAAACAAAGCTATAAAACAACCTGGAATTTTCGGCCAAGAACAAATAAATAATTAACTTACCTCTCTCAGCACTGCTAGCTGTCGCGCTCTGTGTATGAAACTGGCATATGGTCACGCCGGACAGTATCACGGATTAACGAGCTGAGCTCCAGACAACTGTGACCCCAGGCTGACCAACTGTACAATGCCGCCCTGCCACAAACAGGGTAATATCTCATAGTAATGACTCGCCTGTCCACTGGAGGTAGCATAGACGGTTCAAAAACAGCAGTAACTCAGACTTAACAAGGGACAATGGCACCTTCCCCTGTCCACTGGTGGCATGATGGACGGACAGAAATCTGCTTATAAGGACCCACTGTGCAGTGGTCAAAAGAGACTCGCCTCGACCGCCTCAAGGAGTACATCTCCCTCTAGGAGCAGCATCTAGCCAGCCAGCCGCCCTGTGCTCTACGCTCTGCTGATGTTCCTGACCCCCCTCGAGCCCTGCTGTCTGCCACGCCTTCCTGCAGCTCTGAATAAAACCTGATCACCTTCCTTTGCTGTGCTTGTGTTCTTGTTCTGCCCGTGCAACTCTGTTACACTTGTGTTTCTGGAATTTTATCGCGCAAATTTGCTCACTGGGATATCCTATTGTTCAATAGTGTTGTATAATATCTTCCCTAATGAACTCATCATAGATATTCCCCTGTAATTATCTGGGTTACTAGAGTCCCCCTTTTTATGCAGTAGAATAATGATAGAACGGGACCAGCTAGCGGGAAAAGTGCTGCTGTGAGAAAGGTAATTGAAGCATTTTATGAGAAAAGGCATAGTTTTATTTTGCGTACAGTTTAACATTTCTTTAATAACATTATCAGGCCCAGCTGCTTTCCCCCTCTTTAAATGCGTTCCAGTAGCTATACCACCTTGAAGCGCCTTGAAGGTAGCACATTTGTTGTTTTGTTGCTATGGAAATCAAGGGCAGATAATTCAAAGGGAGCTAACTCTGAATGACCCAATGTTTGAACCATATCCCGATAATCTTAATATTACACTGCCCTAATTACAATATACAAAATACAACTAAAACAAGAAGCCCCTTTCAGATATCAAATAGATCAAGTCAGCAACTGTTGTGGCAGCAACTGTTTCGTCAACCACCATAACCATCCTAGTGATACTAACAGACAGTCAGGAACATTATCTGCCTTCAACTCATATTGCAGCTCGTCAGCTTATATACCAGCACATAAGTATAGAATCGTTTGTATAAAATGTTTTATCTATTTTACGGTTTTGTTTAATATATTTCGCGTTTTTACGTGAACACCTTTTGTTTAATATTTTTTCGCGTTTTTACGGAATATATAGTATGTAACAATATTGTAAACAGTTTTTGCAAAACGTATATTTCATACTTTGGTAGAAAGTATCTTGAGATTTATCAATCAACTGAACATTATATATGTAAATTGCATTTGTGCTACTAACTTAAGGACCGCACTCTTATAATATCGGAATTTGTTTCAGTATGCACAACTGGTGCTTACGAGTTTGAGATAAGGTTATGCAAGCACTACAGAAAAATTAATAATTTAAGCTCTGCAGTAACACATTTCGTGAGAACCAACATTTGGATGAGGTAACTTGTGAGTATATAAACTGTCGTCATCATAGGCGTTGCAGCTCTGCACAAGATTCAAAACTTCAGGTAAGATTACGGTACTACAATTTAACACGGCTTCTGTCTTATAGACTGCCCATGGTTGGTTAGTGTAGTTACTCCCAGATATTCGATTAAATGACCATTCGTTCCATGCTAGAATTAAACATTAAAGTAAGATGTTATTACATTGGTTATTTCATGAGAGACAGTAACCATAGTGCTCATTCCTGTCTATATAGAGACGTGGCAGTTAAACACTAGTCTTGAGTAAAACCATGACTGTCACCGTTCCTTAGCCTGCAACACTTTAACAGGTATAGGGACATGTTATCTTATCACGAATAAATATGTGATGATGTTTTTGTATGTACTTTATTCAAATTTGTAAGGAACGTATTTCTGTCATTAAGGTAGCATATGGTGGTAAAGGTGAATTGTTTAGGTTCGATTCTTTGACCAGCACTAGCACAAGGTATATGTCATCGGTGAAGGAAGCTGCAGATACACTTCCCGGTCAGAGACCCGTGAAGATCCGGGTTAGAATTGGTCTTCAGTAGCCCATGCTTGTTGTACGAGGTGACTAATGGGATCGAGTGGTCAGACTCGCTGACTTGGTTGACACATATCATCGTATCACAATCGCGTAGATCAATGCTCGTGCTGTTGATTACTGGGTAGGCTTGTCCCGACTTTTTGTTTTACAGACCGCCGCCATAGAGCTCGAATGTTGCCTAGTGCGGTGTTAAGCAATAGGCCAACAAATCCAATGTCGGACTCTCCCTGACTATGACATGGTTTGACAGTACCATGTGCTCGATGGTTTCACAAAATAGTGTAAATTTTGCTTTTAAATCATTATTAATCTTTTCCAATATCTTACCGTCACAGTCATCAGTTAAACGTTGTTCAAAACAAACCACTCACTCACTCTTGTTTACCCACAGAATGAAGGTCGCCGTTGTTTTCCTGTGTCTATTCCCCCTTGTCTTCGGGGCACTGATTGGAAACAGTAAGTCTACATGATTTCAGTGAGTGAGTGAGTATAGTTTTACGCCGCTTTTAGCAATATTCCAACAATATCACGGCGTGTGAAACCAGAAATGGGCTTCACACATTGTACTCTGTGGGGAATCGAACCCTGGTCTTCAGCGTGACGAGCGTGACGTTTTAGTGAGTGAGTTAAACGTTATCGTCACATCGGCAATATTTCAGCCATATCGTGACGAGAACAATTAATTTTATACATAGTAATTAATGGTAAATTGTAAAAACCTGTCAACGAAGGACAGTAAAATAACTAGATTATCACAGATTCGAGTTTAAAACTTGTAATTAACTCTAAAACAGTTTAACTATAGATGACAATACAAAGTAAAAACAGGCTATATATTGCCAACAATTGAAGGTAGATCACCATACTAGGGACCATGGGGACTTACAGTACATTTGCTTCCTGCATGGACCCCAGCTGGATTTACACCACCCCTTCAGCCGTTAGCGGTTTAGGCACATTTAGCCATATAATAAAAACACACATATTCTACGATTAAAAAGGTTGGATTGATTTAAATTGACTTTGAATGTTTTGCGTGACGTTTTAACCACTAGGCTATCACACCGCCTCTTACATGATTGCAGACATAGGACTGACTGCGTTTGGTTTTACGCCGCTTTTAGTAATATTCCAGCAACATCACGGCGGGGGACACCAGAAATGGGCTTCACACATTGTACCCATGTGGGGATTCGAACCCGGGTCTTCGGCGTGACGAGCCAACGCTTTAACCACTAGGCTACCCCACCGCCCGCAGACATAGGAAACGTTATACTTTGGGATGAACACTGACAGTGAACAAAAGTAAGATCAGGCTGCTGTGAAAAATGTCTGTCAATATCTATGGTTACACAACACGGACAAAAGTACAACTGGCTGGTTAACAATAACCACCATGTTTTATCGTCTATTGATGTGACGCAGTGGGTAGATCGAATCACATTCAGCTTCACGACCAGACAGTTGGAACACGGATACGGGGGTTAGATGGCTGACTTTGTGTGCTGGCGATTAGGTGCCAGGCTCTGTGAGTTTGAATCCCGGACGGGACTCAACCCAACAAAAGTGAGGTGAGGTGAAATTGGGTTTTACGTCGTGCTTGAGAATATTTCGCTCATATGACGACGTGCATGCGTGTGTATGTGTATGTGCGGTTGTTTGTACTAGCCTAGACTTAAGCTGGTTTTATAGTGCTAGCCTACTGAGGTACCATGCCGCAGTGAAGCATGAATATCCCACTCAGACACATTATACTGACTCCGAGCCGACCAGTCCTTGTTGTACCTATTAATGGCGAGCGCCAGGCAGGGACCAACAAGTACCATATTTTGGTCTTTTGGTATGACGCGGTCGGGGATCGAACCCACGACCTTCCGCTCTCCGGGCGGACGCTCTAACCACTACACCACGGAGGCGGTCACAACAAAAGTACTGGAATCTGTACTTTACTGAGAACATGTAATCCCAAATACAGCATTTGTTACATTTGACCACTTTCTAAACGGCATTGTGTATTTGTTACAGTCAGATTGTGAAATCAGTCATTTCGTGAAATGACTAAGAGGATCAGCCATTTCGCTATTGGCTATGTAAATAGGTTTGGACGTTTCCATCAAATTTGATGTTAATGTGTCTGATAACGATTGCCAATGTTCATGATGCACGAAACAAATCGCCAAAACGCATTTGTGGCCCCGACTCTCAGAAACACCGAACACATGTCTTATTCGGATACATGGGAAAGATCGTGCGAAGAATCAGTATAAATGGCCTGTCCAACATTGCAATATCACTGCACACAAAGTCACACAGAGAGAATGCCAAGGTTAACACAGGAAGAAAGAGAACGAGCAGTAGGGATAGTTGGCTGACCCTCTTAGTTATGTCACGAAATGACTGAAATGTTTAGTCATTTCATGAAATGACTGATTTCACAATCTGACTGTAACATATTCACGTCATGAAGAATAAAATGTATGTCAGAGTGGCGTGAACATGATCGAATCTCGGCCTGGGATACTGATAGCATGAACACGTCATGCTTCAGGACAACGGGTACCCAAAAAACATAATTTAATAAGAACCATATGACGCAAGCCTTTGGTTTAGAATATAATTGATACGTAGTGTGTTTTAGAACTAGACAATTAGCTTGGCATATTCGTGTCTGATGGTTTGGTTCCAGAGTCAATATTGGGGGCCTTAAAGAGAAAAGAGATTAAAAAGTGGATTAAAACACGAAAGAAAAAGAAAATATGCGGATATATTTTCATTCTTTCTAAATCCGAAAGAAAAAAAATATGCGGATATATTTTCATTCTTTCTAAATCTAACGATTACATACGCTTATATATTACGATTAGGGATATTCGCTGTTTTATCCTCTGGCGGGATAGCGTATATGGACGGGTTTGATATAAGATTTTTGAGTGAAAATGGCTCAAGGGGAGTGACAGAATTGAGAAGAGCTTTACGAAAGGCGATTCAGTCTTTGCCCGGAACCCCATGAGGATATGTATAGTGTAGGTACCCGGCTTATTTGTGAACTAGCTTATTTGTTGAATACATGATAGATCTGTACACCATTAACGACAATGGATGTTTACATTATGCCATGGCCAGTGCAGACCAACATTCTTCGATTTTCACTCATCTCTCAAGAACGGTTTCGTCAGGTGGTAGGAGTGTCGTTGCTAACGTTTTCAGTCACCGGTTTTGCTAACACAGTGTGTACTATCCATGAGCCTTATTCTACAATGTATATAATAACAAACATTTCAGAAGAGTTTCTCTTTCAGTCCTTGACAGCGCTGAGCTGCACAAACTGGTGGATGCTGTTGTCGAGAAGTACGGAAGTAACACTACCGAACAGCAGTGTGAGACTGAATGCAAAGTTCTATTTACCAACGACATCCTCGACCTCGGCTGCGACTTCGCCTGCAGGGGGTACGTATGCATACACGCTTGTCAGCAAGATAAAGCGAACACTCCAGATTGTATACCAATTGAAACTTGAGTCCAAGATACTGGAGGGTTGTTATAAGAGTTATAAGCAGAGTTTTCAATATCAAGTGTGTGTGTGTGTGTGTTGGGGGTGTCAGAAATTGGCTTTACACATTGTACGCACTTGGGGAATCCTCGGTGTTCGGCGTGACGATCGACAACCACTAGTCCACACCAGCGTCCGCCATATTTGTTTCAAGGAATTGTTTTTTTTACTAAATACAGTAACTTGTTTATTGTTTACAGAATCCAGACTCTTATCATCAAGCTCCACAGTCGATAGAGGAGGTTCTAGAAATTGCTTTAATGTAGACTCGTGAAATAAAATGATAAACTAGTGTTATCTCGGCATGCTCTTCTTACCACGGTGCTGTATCTGTAACATGAGGGAACAAAAGCCAAAACGCCTGAACACAGACTTGATGAAGGGACAGAGTGAATGATTAGAAGAGGACTGATACCAACATACAGTTCTTCCTTTTTTAAAATAGATTAAGTTGTTTGATTGAGTATGAATTTATGACTTCCACACATTGCATCCTTGTTGGGTATCGTACCAAGTCTTTCACTTCCAAGAGGTCAGATTTCGCACAATTTGTATGGGGACCGTTGATTCCAATACGAAGTCAATGGGAGGACTTTGGTTGAGTCAAATCTGGTGTGGGAAAACAACCACCTGAAACGTTTGGTTCACTTCCATTGCCGTTTCTGTAATATTAGTCACCTCAACGAGCTTTCGGCAAGATCACTGACAATTTTGTCTCGAATGGTTGAAATTGGGCTTTAGTCTATTTAAACCGTAGCCAACATTCAAGGAATGTACCACCCAAAATATTATAAGAACAGCGAGCCCATGCCACATTAAAACAAGTAATCAAGGACCCCATGCTTTGATTCGGGAAAGCTGTATGAGTCGCATATGTTCATTGACCTTTTGCTCTTAGTGGACTCAGGTTATGAAATCAACGATGCCAGAAACAACGATGTGACAAACATTTCTCAACCACCTGGGTACGTGGGACGTATTTTCAAAGTTGTGTTATCTAAGTAATGCCCCGTCAAAAACAGAGGAGCCCCGGTCTTTACTTTCAGGTTGTTTTAACCAACCGCCTTCACTTCAGCCTAACGTTTGTTGTTCAACAGTTGAGTTATAACACGACCCTCTGTAATGACTGAGTCTTGTCCAGACAATACAGTAATTGACATCAGAAGCTTCGTTTAACGTTTGAACATACAATCTACTAAGTCATTGTGACCACACGTTCCATTAATCGCGGGGCTGCTAAGGAAATCTTACTTTGTAACTAGAGTCCCCATCAAATACTGTCCTTGTATAGTACACTTCCCTGTTGAGTCAATTTTGAAAGTCCACTACCGGACATTAAAATACATTTATGAAAATCGTAAACTAATAATCAAATACATGAAAGCGATATCCCAATATTGATATGAAAACTAAACAAGTGCCTGATTCAGACCATTTCCTCAATGTATGTTAATGAATATCGAATAGTGCTGACTCCAGATGTTCGCGAAAGGTGGAGCGTATCGTGTCCCACCAGTGGTACCTGTCACGAAGACTTGCCAAAGCAAATCAATTGAGCATCCCAAAAACGAAGAAACGGGAAAAGGTGGTAAACGTCAGAATAGAGAACTGCACCAACATCTTTTATGTCATTAAAGTATCAAATTCCTACAAAATGCAACCCTCAGTATGCTCAACACAGATAGAAACGTGACACTTATATTACTGGGATAGTGAATTGGAGTATCATTTTTATAGTTTCTCCTTGTGACATGTAACAATGATAAATACGATGTTTGAACGTGGGACTGGCGACCCACGTGAAACATTTGCGACATAGCGAGAAAAGGACGCCAGTCACGTGCAGCACGTCAAGTGATCACCTTAACGATCGCACATGTTTTGAAATCGAATGCTTGTCATGTTCTGTTGTGTTCACCTGGGTGGTAGCCGCATGGTCCACATCTATTTTCATAATGATGCTCACACTACTTCCATTGTGGGATTCAAGTTAACAAGTTTTAAATTTCGTTGAGCATGTATTCCAATTTCCAATTTTGCGTTATTAACAGCAGCATTTACATAGCAGTCCAATATGCTGGTAATGTGGTTTTGGTTATCTGCAAACAGTGAGTGAGTGAGTTAAAATTTAGCGTCACATCGGCAATATTGCAGCCATATCGTGACTGAGAACAATTTAATAAATATTTAAATCAATAAATTTAGAACGTAAAAACCTGTCATCACAGGACAGTATAAATACTTCATTATCAAAGCTCTTAATTTAAAACTAAAACGCTATCATAAAAATAAAACACTATAGACAACAGTACAATATAAAAAAACTGGCTATAGGTCACCAGCAACTGAAAGTTGACCACCGTACTAGGGACCATGGGGACGTTTTCTGCAAACAGCACAGACAAGAACAAATTAATTGGCAATGTCACCATGACATGGTTATGTACTTTTTGTGACAGATAAGAGAGTGGACGCTCCTTGTAATAACAACATATGTCCCATTCATTATATGAATCATTTGCCAATTCTTGATAAGATAGGCATGTTAATATCTGCATATGTGGCATACCTGAAGTATCGACTCATGGTTTTAGGGCATTAATAAACAAACTTGTTCTTCTCGACTGCAGAGAACACAATATTACTTGTTCGATGTGCGACTAATACTTAACTAGCTCCTCATTGCTTACACAGATGTAGACGTTGGACATAGCAGATTGGAGTACAGGTTTCCCTGACGGATTCTGTTTTACAATGACCCTTCATAAATACACAGAGGCACACCGTCCAACCTGTGGGGTCAAATATAGACTGAGTTTCCTGATAAATAAGATATTCAGTGTTGCCAAATCAAGTTCTTCTGATCTATTTTATAGATTCTTCTGACCGCCTCCGTGGTGTAGTGGTTAGAGCGTCCGCCCGGAGAGCGGAAGGTCGCGGGTTCGATCCCCGACCGCGTCGTACCAAAAGACGTTAAAATATGGTACTTGTTGGTCCCTGCTTGGCGCTCGGCATTAATAGGTACTACAAGGACTGGTCGGCTCGGAGTCAGTATAATGTGTCTGAGTGGGGTATTCATGCTTCACTGCGGCATGGTATCTCAGTGGGCTAGCACTATAAAACCAGCTTAAGTCTAGGCTAGTACAAGCAGCCGCACATACACACACACACGCATGCACGTCGTCATATGAGCGAAATATTCTCAATCACGACGTTAAACCAAATTTCACCTCACCTCACCTTATAGATTCTTTTGAAGGAACCCTACACACATATCTCGCCTTGCACGGACTTTATGTGTACTTTTATCGTTTACTGATAAGGAGACACTGACTAAGGAGAAACATAAGGTATATTTGTATATCAATGTGGAGCACAATGAATACACAGACGGTTCTGATTAGACTGATCTACGTAATCCATTTTTGGATATATCCATTAAATGAGTAAGGACATAAACGGTGCAAGTAGCCTTTTGTGAAAACTCATTTACACAACCTCAAGGTAACTAAACTCAGACAGTTGTTATTGGTTGAGACATATTTAAACCCACAAGCCATACATGAGGTGTTCCCTGTGGCATATCGGACCACTCGCCTTTGTATTGTATGTTCATGGGAGATTCACCAAGGTCATCAAACAACCATCAGTCATACCCTGATGACACACACCGTATGTGCGAAAATTCGAAATCCGTCCTAGTGAGTGAGTGAGTTTAGTTTTTATTGCTGCATCGTGAGAACTTAGAAGAAAGAAAGCAGGGGGACTAAAACGAGGAATATTAAGCAATACGCAGCGTCAAGTTTCTTTTATTGACAAGGAAAAATCGTCACACACACACACACACACACACACACACGTACGTTTTATGCCCAAATACCCGGTATAGGCTGTAGAGGCGGTGGGATAGCCTAGTGGTTACGGCGTTCGCCCGGGTTCGATTCCCCATATGGGTACAATGTATAAAGCCAATTTCAGATGTCCTCGCCGTAATATTGTTGGATTAGCGCTAAAAGCGGCGTAATTCTAAACTCTCTCACTCACTCTCCCTCACTCACTCCCTCGTAGACTACCACGAGGATAGATCCGAGCCTTTCATATTTTGTAGAATAAAATAGAGCAAAGGTGAAGTTTCCTGATGTTGAATGCATAATTTGATTACATCATACGAAAATGCATGTGTTTATGACAGGTGTCACACATGGGGCAGGATACGCTAACCCTTTCGCGAACACCTGGTGTCATCACTATTTGCTAGTGATGCATGAACGCATGCCCATGCTCGCTTTTAGCAGAAATTTCATATGAATGTGGACAGGGTTAAAACTTTGTTTTTACCGCTTTCAGGAATAGTAAGCAGGGGACAGCAGGAATTGTACCCCGTACTGCATGGATGCGTCTAGATAACAAAGGCCTACAGAAATATGTCAATGTGACATACAAGTATCTGCATGCTTGTGTTTCGTTTAAGAACCAAATGTTTATAGTGAATTTTGTGTCATTCATGCCAACACGCTGCTAGCTCTGTATCGGCACATCTCATCAGACGCTGCATGTTTGCTGAACAGATGTAGTTCCACTGTAGTTCAAAAGTGGGTCATCTTTATATGTAATAGGCGGTCCTTATCGGTCGGGCCAAGATTGTCGAGATGGATGGTTCAGGAAAACAGAACAAAGTTCCTGTTTGGAGTCATCTATACTACTACATTAACACGGGTAAATGAGTCAAGTTTTAGAAGTATTGTTAACCTCACGGGCGACTGGAAATTGTAATTACATCTATAGACTAAGCGACCATGTTCCACTATCCTACACCTGAAGGTAGTACCAAGTTTTTGGTTGTTTGTTGTTTAACGCCGCACTCAGCAATATTCCAGCTATATGGCGGTAGTTTGTAAATAAAAATATCGAGTCTGGACCAGACAATCCAGTGTTCAACATTATGAGCATCGATCTACGCAATTCGGATACGATGACATGTGTCTACCAAGTCAGCGAGCCTGACCACCCGATCCCGTTAGTCCTCTCTTACGACAAGCATGGGCTACTTAACATCAATTCTAACCCGGATCTTCACGTGTCACATAATACATAGATATTTATGTATTACCCACGTCTTACATGCATTAAATTGACAAAATAGCGTATTTGTGTTATTTTTATGATTTCAAACCGAACTGGTTTCATAAAGAGGTTGCGGAAGAATGTTATTCTGTATTACACTTTTTTGCATGCCGTCACACTGTAATGACGTCACTACGCCTTGCTCGTCTACCCCCTTGGTAACCGACGTCACGATGTATGTCCGTTGCCATCGTCTCGTACAGCCTCCTACATTAAACTACTTCGTAGCACCCAGTTTCTTAGTTTGCAGTTGTTTCACTCGGCTAACATCACTGGTGGAAACTTTGCGTTTATGTTTTTCGTCGCATATATTGTCTCAGTTCGCCTCACAATTAAACAGCAATACGGCAACGTTCGCAATGTTTACATTCCCACAATGCATATAAGTTGTAGAATGAATGAATTCACGTGTTTGTTATGAATGAAAAAGTAGTTCCGTCACAACATGACCTAATTGAGCACTCTCGTACCCAGATTTCCATGCGGCCAGCCAGCATATTACCTCTGCCACAGGCCAGAAAGATGTGACGATTCGTCACATCTTACACAGTTCATTCAATATAATATACATATTTCTTAACTCTTTTAGTTTTGATGGATCTACACATCTACCTAATCTTCTTTGATATAATGGTTTACTTTCACTGAGAAAATATCCAAAAATGTGTATCACTGAACCCGTTCGTTTTGTTTCACTCGAGTGCTTGCTTGCGCATGCTCAGATAGCCACCTCGCGCGAACGACACATTGCTCCGCTGGGCGACACACTCGGTTGACTGTTTACAAACAAATAAAATAATTTTAGGTCAGTTGATTAAAAATATGTCTGTAATTATTTTCTTCTGGTAATAGTGGTCTATAGACATAGACATGATGTAGTGTCCGAATATGACGCGTATGGGTTTGTAACACTCATTTGCGACCATCTGTGAGTTAATTCAATTGACCAAAACCAAAACAACAGCTTAGTTGATTACGAATTTGTTCATAAGTCAGTAAATAAGGACGAATATCTCTGGCCTACTCATGCATGTTGCTATAAACACCGCGTCAAATGACGTACTTCCGCCGCTCTCGCGATCTCGCTCCTCGATTCTGCGGGAGGGCCCAGTTGGCACTCGAGAGTACGCACGCTGTTACGATAGTTTTTCATTGAGAGCACTACGGTAACCATAACATCTAACATAATTGAGAGTGCTCTCCCCGGACTTTCACGATGATTATGGCGGTTACCACGGAATACATGTCGTGTTGAACAGCCAACAGCGTTTTGTCTTCTTGATAATCTGGGACCCAAAAGATAACTAAACATGGTGTCAGAAGACTCAACTCTTGTCCTAGAACGTGGAGGTGTCTCTAAAATTAATAGTCGCTCAACGTCTCGAAGTGACACTCACGTGGTTTTCATACTCGCCTGCCATTACGTCTGAACTAATTCTCAACGGGAATCATCACAAACAGACATTCTCGAACTCTGTAACTGGTATATGTGTTGTAGTAACTCTCTAAACGTTTGTGCTTGATGTTCTATGTGTATGCAACGCCTTGACTGTCTGACACACGTATCGTCTGCAAAGTCTCAATCCACAGCAAATACCGTAAAACTTCCAAAAGACTGCACAAAACTCTAAATGACTGCATTTTGGAAATGAACTCAAAATCTAAAGTTGTGCTCTGAAGTAAATTCTCCAAAATGTCTGAAACTAAAAAAACATGCTTCAACATCGGGTGGTGCTACTCCAACTAACTCTCAAAATACACAAAGCTTGCCAGTCTTCCACAGTAATGTGCCATTACCTCCTAAGTTAGAAATTCAAGGAAACCTCTGTAGTAACTGGAAAAGATGGAGACAATTATGGGACTCATTTGACATTGTAGCTAGAACACTAGAACAGGGCCACAAGTATAGAGTAGATACCTTTATTACATGTGTGGGTTCTGATGCACTAGAGATCTACAATGGTCTACCCCTTCCAGATGCAGAATCAAAACATAACATTGACTGCATTCTCAATTTGATGGAACGACAATGTCTTGGAGAGACAAATGTAGTTTATGAACGTTACATGTTCAACAACCGCACTCACCAAGAGCACGAGAACATCGACACGTATGCTACTCAGCTTCGAGCTCTTGCTCAGTCATGTGAATTTCGAGATCGACATGATGTACTTATCCGTGACCGGATCGTATGCGGCATCAGAGACAATACTGTAAGAAGAAAACTGTTACTGGAATCATCTCTGTCTCTAAAAAAGTGTATTGATGTTATTAAAGCATCTGAGTCAACACCTGCTCAACTTCGTGCCATGTTTGGAAATGAAGAAATTCACTTTGCTCAAGGACGTTCCACAAAATAGAAGTCGAGGAAACCTAAACCTGAAACTCTGACATTCGACTGTCAGTACTGTGGTACTAGGCATGCACGTGACAGGGATTCTTGTCCAGCCCTTGGCAAGGAATCTCACAACTGTGGTAAAATGTCTCACTTTTCCAAACAGTGCAAAGTCAAACCCATTTCCAAATTCTGTAGAAATGCTATGCAGCTGTCGTGTTGTCTGTGGACGAGGGTCGCACGGATGCTACAAGACGGCCGATATTACATTGGCGATATGTGCAGGGGCGGATACAGCTTTTTAGAATGGGACGGGTGTGTGTGTGTGTGGGGGTGCATACTATTGAGAAAAGGGAGGGTGCACATGTCATTTTCACCCGAGTTTCAAAGGTCATTTAATAAACTTTCAGGACAAAAGTGTGCGTGTGTGTGTGTGTGTGTGCTTGCGTGCGTGCGTGCGTGCGTGCGTGCGTGCGTGCGTGCGTGCGCGCGCGCGCGCTCACCCCTGCACCCCCCTTCTGGATCCGCCTGTGATGTGTAAAACGATACTCATAGGTACATAGGAACACTTATAGACTGAACTGTGTAACATTTCACGAACAGAAGTTCGTACTTAACTGTGTGTATCGGCTCACAGAGGTCACGCTCACATTAGAAAATGGCGGAGGGAGACCCCGGGGGTCAACCAGAGGCTACAACTATCACAGTTCAGATTAGGACACTTAACAGTTCACCATTTCTACAAGGTAATGACCAAATAACCAACGGCAGAGCCTGGGATGAATGGTTGGAAGGAATTGAGAGGGAATTTAGGTTCTTTCGTATCACAAGTGTCAAAGATAAGAAAGACGCTCTTATCATCTACGGTGGGAGAGAAATTGCCAGACTAGAAAAGAGTCTACTATACCTGGTCCTGGAAATGAAATGCTAAATGCATATGAGAAACTCAGGAAAATATAGAATGATTACTTCACTCCAAGAAAAAGCATCATGCGAGGTATTTATTCTTGAAAATGAAACCTAATTCGCATGAAACTACCACATCGTACGCAGCTAGGCTGAGGGAAAAACCACAGGATTGTGAGTTTGGTGCTACTATGGATGAACAAATTCTTGAACATTTAATCCAAACTAGTGAAAATCAAACTTTGATACGAAAAGCAATCAACAAATTATTCACTCTTGACCAATTCACAATTGAAGCATCACAGGTTGAAGACACAAGGTTACACGTACAGGAAATGAGACCTGAGTGTGCTTCATCAAGTGTGTTCAGAATTAGGAATAAAGGACGGGGAAGAGGATTCCAAACACAAGGACAAACTGTCAAGGGACAGCAGTGTAGGTACTATGGGTTGACAGATGTACACAAGCCTGCAATGAATTTTCCAGCATTCGGGGAAACATGCAAGAAATGTGATAAGAAAAAACAATACCAGAGAATGTGCAGAGCAGGCAGACAAATTTCAAGAGCCAAGACAAATTAAGAAACACAAGACTGTAAAGAAAGTAGAAGCTACGGGTTCACAAATAGATTCGTCAGATGAAGAATGTTTCAAATCTCACTTATCCATCAAGGTAATCAAGAAGCACCAACAGAACAGTACCAATTGCTGTTAATGATGTATCTGTATACATGGAACCTGACTGTGGGGCAGATGTAAACATAATGGACAAATTCCAGTTTGACTCTCTGCCTAAGGAGAGCCAAGTTCCACCACTACTGGAACACAGCACTTATAGGGTTAGTCAGGTGCAAGGCCAACTGACAGTTAAAGGAGAGTTCAGGGCTACAGTTAAGAATCCAACTTGTGGCATTAAGAGCATATTATGTCACCCCCGTTGATTGGACGAAAATCTCTCGAGGAATTTGGAATGCTGCAAATTAGAACAGATGGATCATTCAAAGCACAGGCCAATCTTAGAAACAAGCCAGAGCAGGCTAATTCTGTGAAAGACAATAGCAACATTGAAAACGTGATTGAAGAATTCAAACATTTGTTCGACGGAATTGGAAGGATTTGTGATCGCAAGGACAATAAGGTGTTTCCATGTCCATTACCTATGAAACCTGATGCAATACCAGTGGCACAGAAGCCAAGACAAATACCATACTATCTCCGGAAACCTCTGAAAGAGTTGATCGAGCAGGGTGTTGAGAATGATATCTATGAACGTAGACACAGAACCAATAACGTGGTGCTCACCATTGGTTGTACAACCTAAACCAAAGTTCAACAGGCATAGCTCAAGATAGATTGACACCGAACATGATCAGAGCCATTGTTGATATGAGAGTGGCAAACAAGAGTGTGGACAGAAGCAGGATCATACAATCACAACGATTGTGTCATCTTTTCAAAGCTGGATATGCGTCAATGATACCAACAATTAGTACTTGAACAAGCCTCAAGAGAAGTCACAACATTTTAGCACTCCATGGGGAAACTACAGATCAAAGCGGCTGATATTTGGAGCCAAGGATCTATTTGACGAAACAGTGTATACAGTTTTTGGAGTCATTCCCAGATGCTTAAATCAACGAGATGATATTTTGATTGGAGGTAGAAACAAAGAGGAACATGACAAAACACTGGCAACTGTTTTGGAAAGAGCTAGCGACTTTGTCATCACGCTAAACAAAGAAAAATGTTTCTTTGGGGTCAAGTCAATTGAATTCTATGGTCATATCTTCACTGAGGGACAAAGTGACAGCTGTGAAAAACTGTAAAGCACCAAAATCAAAGGACGAAGTGAGGAGCTTTCTACGAATGACGGGATACTTATCGAAAGTCATCCAAAAATATGCAATTCTTACAGCTCCACTTCGGGAACTCACTCACAAGAACACTAAGTTTCATTGGGGCAGGCAGAGAAGAAGGCTTTTCGTGACCTCAAGGATCATCTAACAAATCTAACAACTGTCACATACGTCGACCCAAGAAAACCGATAGTGGTACGTGTTGAAGCAAGCTACCATGAAGGACTAGATACTGGACTGTTAAAAAAATGGACAGAGGTATGCAGCCAGTTCACTACATCGGTAGGCCAATGTCTGCCACAGAAACACGTTACAGTCAAACAGAAAAGGATGCTCTTGCCATCAAATGGGCAAAACAATGCTTCAGAATGTATTTACTTGGAGCACCCAGATTCAAGATAATCACAGCACACAAACCTTTAATCCCCATGTTTAACAAAGCAAGCATCAAAGAATAGAAAAATGGGTTATGGATATGCAAGATATAGACTATGAGCTTGTCTGCGAGCCAGGGCGAGACGCCGCAGACCAATTAGACTTCCTTTCACGCCATCCCTTACCGGTGACAGGTATCGACAACACAGGGAAAGTTGTTAAAAGCATCATAGAAATAGAGCATGCAATAGAGTTGGGAAGAATCAAGCAAGAAACCGAGAAAGATGAACACTTACAGAAAATCAAGCAGAGAATATTGAAGGAAGACTGGGAAGAACACAGAAAAGACCCGGATGTCGCATTGTTTAACGGAATTCAGAAAGAACTGAGTGTAATCAATGGACTTATTTCCAGGCTGCACAGGATTGTAATCCAAAGACAGTAACAGCGAAAGGTAATCAAGGCCGGACACTCCCTGGGCCACAAGGAAATGTCCAAGACTAAAAGAATGCTAAGAGAAAAATACTGGTTCCCCGGCATGGACAGAATGATAAAAGCGGCCGTAAAAGATTGTCATGACTGTCAAGTGACAACAAAGAGTCACCTGTGAAACGCACAACCATACCTGACAAGCCATGGGAGGTGGTATCCATGGACTTCGGAGGACCATACGCGGATGGTCACTACGATCTTGTACTGATCGATAAGAGAACTATGTATCCAGAGGTCGAACAGATTTCGTCAACAGCAGTGGCACCAACGATTAAAGCGCTCAAGGAAATATTTGTCACGCATGGTATTCAAAGACAAATAGAAACTGATAATGGACCCCCATTCAATTCACAGGAATTAGCAGACTTTGCTGTCAAGAAGGGATTCAAACATCACAGAATCACACCTCTTCACCCTGGAGCAAATGGACAATCGAGAACTTAATGAAATTACTCAACAAGACTAAACAGATTGCCCACATGCAGGTTAGAAATAGCCAATTAGCAGTTCAGGAATTTCTCATGGGCTACAAATCAACACCTCACCCAGCTACAGGGTTAACACCATACAGAGCTCTTATGAACAGAGACGTAAGCATCAGGCTCGATTTCGAAAGTACAACAGATCCCAGTATAGAACAAGAAATTAATCGAAGGGACAGAATTTTTAAAGAAAAGACAAAAGAGAATGCTGAAAACAGATACACAAGAGAGCACAATTTCATGGTTGGTGACTATGTACTTGTCAAACAGCACAAACGAAACAAATTATACTCCAGCTTAAGAGTCATCGCTCTACACCATATTCCAAATAAAGGGATCAGCAATCTAGCCGAGAAGGATAAATGATGGGAGAACGATACTAAGAGACGCAAGCCACTACAAACTGGTCAACAATGTAATCCAAAATCTAAGCCAGGAATACGAAGACAAGAGGCCGACTACACAGCCTACTTCTTTGGATTGGAGAGAAGAAATGTTGTACAAGGCTAAGCCAGAAGAAACATTTCTTAATGTTATTCAGCCATCATCGCCAAACATCATCACACACAGCGGCAACATTGAATCGTCAGATTCAACAGTGCAACTGCAACCGACATCGCAGACAACCGTGCAGACAACCACTCCAGCTAGAAGTTCAAGACCCCAGCGTACTGAGAGAAGACCAGACTACTTTAAAGACTATGTAATGTGAAAGTGACTTGTCATTGGAGAAATAACAGTAAGAGCAGGGTTTGATATAGTGCTGACAGATGAGCTTATGAAACTGTTGAACTGTTGATAATTGAAAAAGGAGACCAGAGACACTGATTTTAATTTTTTTTAAATCCAGATTCAATAGGAACATTTCTGTTAAACTTAAGGTTGTTTCTGAGCAGAGAAAAGAGACTGCTTAAAGACTCTGAAGTGAAACATCCAGAAGTATGGATATTTCCAACAACTTCCAACATTTTGATTTATAGAAAGAAAATTCAGGAATTCATTTTTCGAATAATAGTGATGATCTTTTGTTTTGTAGGGATTAATTTTCCAGTGGTAATTTACTATCTCTAAAGAAAATGAGAAACGTAACAACAGCGATTGCAGCTGTCCAAGGGAGACAACTCTACATAAAGTCATTCTCTAGACATGCTATGCAGCTGTCGCGTTGTCTATGGACGAGGACGCACGCATGCTACAAGACGGCCAATACTACAGTAGCGATCCTTTGTTTACATGGGTTATGCGGTTCCACGTGCTGTCATCGAAGCTCTGTGCAGAGCAAGTGATGCAGTAACTTTGATGTATAAATATAGTCCAGTGGCCATTCTTCAAAAGGCATATAAAATAGGAGCAACCCCAACCGAAGGTATAACAAGACACAACCTATATTTTCTATATGAAATAGGTATGTAATATATATAATGCTCTGTTTCCATGGTAACATGTGCAAAATATGTTTTGGACGGGGGGTTCACTTAACCATCCACTACAACATTGTTTGTTGGGTTACAACTCTTTTTTTAAAATAATCTGTAATGTTCATCAATTCTATCAGTACTAATCATTAACTCTATTGAAGCCACAGATGGACACAGAAAGCCCTACTTACACTCATATGATAGCACATGTAGAGGCAATAATTTATCTGAAGGTATTTTATCATTTCCAACTGTGACTATGTAAAACAACCATTCTCAAAAACACTGTCCATTCATAAAGTTTCACCCAAGACTTTATGGGCGCTTCATTATTCCCAAATTTGGCAATGTTTGTTGAGAGTGATTTCCCCTCTGCTATCCAATTTGGAGTATTAGTGACTGGTCTGTCTGAGATGACATAGATATTGAACACAGTGAAGGTTCAGTGATCAATGTAAATTGGACTATGATGCTCAATATTGTGCAAACAATACAAAGATGAATTTGGCACCACCTGCCAAAAGAATCCGCCCAGTCCCAGATATAGGACATTGTATTCTCTACCATAGACAGCTTGCTGAAAAAGGGAAAGAGGCACCAAATATTGTAAGAAAACCCACAGTAGCCTCTGAAGTACGTCTAGATGAAGTGTATCATCATCTATTGCCATTCAAAGATGATATTGAAGTTGCTTTTCACAAGTCTTGTCGAGCATCGTGTACCAGCAAATCCAATTTTAACATCCGGCAACATTGCTTCATTTGTAGCAAAGGGTGGGAAAAGGGTGATAAACTAACACAGGTTGCCACAGGAACAGGGCAGACTACACATGAAAAGGTGCAGCTATTGCTAGAAATGACGGAACGGTTATTTTACGTATGACAACCTATTCTGGTTTGTTTGCCTTCGATGCCAAGTACCACCATCCTTGTTATGCTGCATACATCTCAGAACGAAACATTACATCAGCAAGGAGAAAGTTTGACCGTGACAAGGGAGACTCAGAATATGACAAGGCCTTTAAGTCAATATTTTTGTGAAAAACGTGTTTTCATTGCACGCCATGGACGTTCAGACTTATTGGTCTCCAGTACAGACACTGCGGGTGATGCTCTACGAAAGGCATCTGAATTGCAAGAACAGTATTTCATTGATGATGCTGAAGATCTTTACACTAACATCTGGATTATCTCAGATTGATGAATAACAGATCCTTCATTCTGCAGCAAAGATATTGAGATACCAGATGTCAAGCATTTGTGCCTCAAATTTGTAATATGAACCATCTACTCAACTAAATATATATGTTGTCATGTGCCAAATTTGTTCCCAATTAACTGTATGATTTTGTAATGTGGGTTACCAATGAAAAATCATACTAACACATTTCAGATTGTGGTGATGCAAATGTTTCAAATGTCCCAGTAGGAGAACGTTAGAGACCAAGATTTGTTGATGGTTGTATTTCAAAATGCATCAATGAAAGCAGTGTGTCCGATTTCACGGACCTATTCAGTTCCCACGAGGAAGCCGCTACAAGGGTGGTGCTGCATGCAATTCACTTTTCAGAACGATACGACCGTATCGTTATTCGAAGTGATGACACAGATGTCATGGTACTTCTCCTGTACTATACAAATAATGCCATGCTTAGATCATCCACAGCAAAAATAACTTGGTTTCCGCAATGCAGAAACCTGGTGGAAAGTGGACTGAAACTTAAGTTTCCACCTAGAATCCAGTGAGTTTCCGTTCTTTTACATTGAGTTTCCGCAATAACGAAAAATTACAATTACCCACTTTCTAAGGGTTTCCGCAAAGTTTCCGTTACCCACACTCCAACAGGTTTCCGCAAGGTATCCGTTACCCACACTCCGACAGATCCGTTGAGTTTCAGTTAACTTTGAAACCATCAGGTTTCCGCAAGGTTTCGGTTATTAATAAGACTCCAACAGGTTTCCGCAGAGTTTCAGTTACCAACAATCCGACATAGTTTCCGCATAGTTTCAGTTACCAACAATCCGACATAGTTTCCGCATAGTTTCAGTTACCGGTTTCAATTTCAGGTTCACAGGTTTTCATATGCGTTTCAAAGAGCCAAATTTAAACATTCTTCTTTATTCATATCATAAACTCTTGTTAAAAACAATATAAGCAATTTGTTATCATGACATTTACTTAAAGAAAAACAATATATAATAAGATTCATTGTTTTATTTTCTCAACATGAATATGAATTAGCCTATTATGATAAAGATCATACATATAACTAGTAATATAGCACTAAAAAAACAGGGCAAAACATTTTGGCATAACTCAATCCAGTTTAAGAAATCATATATCATTTATAACAAAGTAGTAATTTTTGATCAGTTAAACTTTCATTCACTTAATATCTTGAAATAGCATGTTAGATATGAAATTTATTTCTAAAATCATGCTAATGGTGAAAAATAACATTAACATACAACTTAACACAGTAATAAAACATAGCTGCATCGGACATTTATTTGCACGCCTTGGCATTCAGCCACACACTCTATGTCACAACTATCGCCAAACATCCACTATGATATACATCATACAATAACACAACATACAGCTTACAATACAAAAATAAAATAAAAATTACATTATGAAATTGAAAATAAATATATTGCAAGAGTTGGTCAGTTAGCCCAATAAGGGGCATCCCTGGGCGGAGATCCTCACGTTGGCCATGACGAGAGCAGTGGAGGTGTAGATTCTTTCCAAGTCCAGTGTCGTCGTGTATGCCCTAAACTTGCTGGACTCCCAGACAAAGGGGACGGAATGCAACTAATTGACGTCATCTTCGTCACTCACGACTGGTGATGTCATGTCTATGGTGAGTGTTGTCGCTACCTTTTTCTTTCGTCTATCTGGCCAATCAATAGATGCAAGACTGTTTAGGCGTTGTGCAAGTTTCCGAAAATGGCAGGTAATAACGAATTACTAGGTTATTTTGATAAATTACACAAACATCAATCAACAAGAAACTGACAATGCCAAGGATGATTTAAAATGAGTAATGCAAAAGGAAGTTTGAATATAAGAGAACTAAATTGAACAATCAAACTTTGCACTAGTTTTCTCAAAACTCAAATTATGCAATTCATCACACTTCATTGACCGAATGAAATATCTTATTTTCTATAGAGGACACACAATCTATACAAAATTTGCTCTGAAGTTACATGCTTCCCAGTCCAGAGGTAGTAATACGTTATATATATATATATGAACATTTATTGCATTTTCTATATAGTAATAATGATACTAGTAATAGATTTCCATCAAATTGCTATATTCAATCTCTTACAGTTCGTATTGAGCACATTTCTGGTGTCCCCCGCCGTGATGTTGCTGGAATATTGCTAAAAGCGGCGTAAAACCAAGCTCAGTCAGTCAGTCGTATTGTTGAAGGCACAAGTATATTCAACCAGTAGTGACTGTATGTTTACACCATTAAGTCTTTGAGGTGTATTTAGAAGTGAATAATGCAAGACATGAATGTTTACGGGTGTCAACGTCTTGTGAAGACACAATGTTTCGGAGTGAATGCTTACACCTGACGAAGGGGTAAGCATTCACTCTGAAACATGTTTTCACATAATAAAGGAGTTGACATCCATAAACCTTGTCTTTACACTATTAATTGGAAATTATTTACTATTTATAATGAAAGTCACTACAGATAGGTCAAAATTACCTTCACATGTTACTGCTGACCATCCTTGACCATTTGTTATACAGTCTCCAGACTCATCATCAGCTTTGCTGAAAAAAATAAACAAGAACACGTTACTTTTCTTTGCATTTCCCCATTCATTCATTCGAGTTTTAAACAAAACCTTAAACCTGAAGCGACATTTATACCAACAAGCAAACTACAGATTTATCACTCTAGGTTATGCAATCAGTAAGTGAACGGCCTGACATAAACATCCTGATGAATGAAGTTTAGTTATCTCATGTGAGTAATTACGGTATTGTAAAATCAAGGGGTCAGTTCGACTGCAATTTCACACAGGTGTGAAGTTAAGATTTATTTGGTCCAATTTGAAATCATGATTAAGTTACCGGTTATTCAAATCCATTTGCAAATGTAACTTTAGTATGGTTCATTTTGTGAAAATGTATCTAGGGAAGCATAATAATAAAATATTCAAAGTGAAATTATGTCTATGTTTCGTAGTACCATAAACACATACCTTCAGTAAGAGAGGGTGATCTTTTCCTCCAAGAGTAGTCGTGACACATGTTTCCTCACAACAGCCTAAATGAATAAAACAAATCCATTAATATATAATCTATTTGCTATATTTTTCAAAATTGTAGTATATTTTTAGATAGACTTATTTTACTTCACCAACCTTAGTTCGAGCAAAACAGTTTATACAGTCATGGGACTTAAATATACGTCCGTCGGCAAAATTCTCATAGACTTGCATGCTATTTTAGTGTAGCTGTGTAATTTTCATTAATTCAGTTTTCCATATTTGGTTGTCAAATTTTGCAGGTTCTTAGGAAATCATCTTGGTCACAGATACATAATTTTCCGCATTGTAGTTACATGAGCAACATATATACAACATTGCGTATTCTTTCCCCATAGACCGCCATGTTAAAAATTGACATAACCATGACACGCACTGAATTGAAAAGAAAACGGAAATTATGTCTTTGTAGCTGAGATGATTCATGACCCATGTGCAAAATATGAACAATATCAAACGGATATTAAATAAATTCAAGACATATTTCTAGCTGCACCAAATTAACATGTAAGTCGAATAATGCATAGTGACGAATACCTATGGCCAGCGGCTGTAATTCGATAGATTAGCTTGTTTACCAATCCAGATTTCTGTACGTAAAGTAAATAATTCATTAAACGTTATTTGACAACAAAATAAATTGGTCTTACCTGACAGGGTCGTGGTACTGCGAGTTTTTCGCAGCCATTTCCATCTTTCTTTTCCAGGAAGCGAATTCTCTCTTCCAGTGCTTTGAGGGAAACTGGGGCGGCTATGAAAATGGCGTCTCGCAAAGACTCACGGGAAAAACACTTTGTTGTTGTTTTTTAATCTAAATCTAGCATTACAGTTTGACAATATCTTTCCGCGTTATACAACAAAATAAACATACACTATACACCTAAAATGTCAGCTGTGTGTTTTTATAATGATTTAGGAAGTCTCGCGTGGACGTGATCCGGTCGCCATTGTTTTATTTGTTTACATTGCCGACATCAAAGGGGACCATGAAAGGTGGAAATGAGCAGATTGAATGTGAGTACCCAAAGTGACAACAGTGGGCTGTTATGGGCTTAAGGGTCTTTTCATCGGATTATGGGCACTAATTGCTCCTCCTCAGTGTCAAGCATCAACATGTAGGCCTAGAGATAATTAACAGTGAATAAATCTGAAAACATATTCACGTTACTTTAATAGTCCTGGGTGCCGTTCCACTAACCGATCTTATCTAAGATCAATCTTAGCAAGTTACGCCAATTTTACAATCGTCTTAGCTAAAAGTTACACCCGTTCCACTAACCGATTTTAGGCCGATTGTAGCCGGTCCTGATCTTACGATCCGATCCAAGCTTAGATCGAGACCTTTTCGTGCGAGAGATAGAGGAATGCGAGGCACGAGTTATCTCCCTTTGCATAGTCTAGCAAATGATGGAAGTAGTTTACGAACCAACTGAATGAGTGAGTGAGTTTAGATTTACGCCGCACTCAGCAATAGTCCAGCTATATGGCGGCGGTCTGTAAATAATCTAACTAAGATGCATAGCGTTCACTAACATGAGCGTTCATGTTAGTGAACGCTATGTATCTTAGCTATAAATAATCGAGTCTTGACCAGACAATCCAGTGATCAACAGCATGAGCATCGATCTGCGCAGTTAGGAACCGATTACATGTGTCAACCAAGTCAGCGAGCCTGACCACCCGATCCCGTTACTGGCCTCTTACGACAAGCATGGGTTATTGAAGTTCAATATTCTAACCCGGGCCTTCATTGGTATTTTTCAAACCAGGTGTAAACGTGGAGAAAAAAGCTAGAGCAAAATATTAGGGTAGTGAGCACCTTGGTTTCAGGTGCAAGTGCGTGTGAATGCTGGGTATGAGGCATAATATAATAATAATAAATGCATATTTATAGTGCGCCTATTCCACATCCTGGGGCATGCTCAAAGCGCCATGTACAGATAATTTACACGAGAGTATTTACAGCCGAGATTATATAGGCCAGTAGAATTGTCGAAGAACCCGGACATTTGCGATAACAAGCAAGTTTTATGTTCAAACGGCTCCAACAGCAATGCATATTCACCATAAAAAACCCAACCCAAATCAACCCTGGGGAAATTGTCATTTTGAGGCAAAAAAGCATTAAAAATGAGAGAAAATTGTTAAAATTTTCTAAAAAATATGTAAATATTTAATTCATCATTAGGATGATTGTATTTGGTTACTCAATTAGCATGCTATATTATTAGATTGAACCAGATAATGAAACTTCCTATTTAAGTTTATTTTTGTGAGAAAAGGCTAAAACATGAAAGAAAATCGTTGAAGATTTTCTTGAGGAGCTATTCCCTTATACATTGCATATTTTTTTTCATTATTTTACTCTTGAAGTATTTTCTTAATGTTTCGTACAATTTATGAAATATTTTTCTGAAACTGGGAATTTTCTTTGGGATTAAAATTAGAGAAAACTGGCAAAATTCACGATGGCTGCCATACTAAATTCAAAACAGCATATCTATTGATGTTTTTCAGAACTAAAATGTCTGCATCAAAGTAGAAAACATTTTGTCTTTCGATATGTTCCTGTCAATTACATATAATTCTTGACATAGGCACTGAAATGAAGGCACTTCATGACATTTACCTCTCAGTTATCACATGACCAATCCGTTTTCACACATGCCCTCACATTTGCAGCGTACACTGCAAGGCAATCTTCTCTTGAAGCAGCTGCAGGAACTACAGAGGTGTTTGGCAGACTTGCAGGAGCATCTAATGTCCTTCAAGAGTTCTTCTGGGGCTGGAGCTATGTCGGTGATGACAGCTACCACTTCTCCATCCACTGTCCTGAATCCATACTTGTCTCTGTCAAGCACAGTCTGAAGTTCCTGCCATGTACTCACTTGATGATGTACCCTCAGTGAATGAAAGTAACATGCTCTGCTGGTTGGAGGTATCCTTTCTATTGGTACATATTTAGTGGAAACAATGTTCAAATACCTCAGTTCATCCAGTGATCGTTCTTGACCTCCACCACTGAAAAGACCTGTCATGTATGTCTCTCCCGCTTGTGCAATCTCTTTCAATGATGCTGTTTGATGACCAAAAATGTCAACCTTCCCCTGAAGTTCTGATGATGATGACAGATATTTGAGATGTTTCACTTTACCAAACCCAAACAGAGAAGATGTGGTATCACATCCTGACATGGCATGGAGGAAAGGCAGCCGCCAGCATAATGAGAGTCCAAGAGAAAGTTGTGCTTGTTTCACTGATATGGTATTTGTTCTTGTCTTCATGTACATGTTGGAGTTCTGATCAACATGGTGCATTAGCAACACTAGTACATCTGTATCGTCTGATATGACAAACACTGGATCATGAGTAGGGACAAGCTTTAAGGCCTCTCGTACAATAACAACATCTGCATCTCCTTCATTACCAGCATGTACAACTTGAATACCAACATCTGCCAAGTAACTGGATATCAAATTGATAATTTGTTGTTTGTTGTTTTTGTTAGCAAGGAAACTATGTGAATCTGATGGCACTGGTGTTTTATCTTCAATAACTACATCAGCAGTCGTGGCTCTCATGATTCTACGACGTTTTTGCTCTGGACCCTTTGTACTGAGTTCCTGGTAACTGTCAAAGACAACTAGAAGTGGGTGTCCATCTGTTGATTTCTGTTCAGTGAGGTGAGTGTAGGCCAGACAAACATCATGTAAGTTTCCAACTTTTGGCCACTTCAGTTGTTGCAGGGCTGCACATCCATCTATGACTGAAACTCCAGGAGCAGGAGCAGTCTCCCTACAGACTATTGCTGGTAAGTCTAGGTTTATGATATGCCTGGCAAGTTGAGATTTCTGAGACTTTCGCATGCTACCATCATCGTTAAACAGTGAAGGGGATACAGATGCAAGTTCATATTTAAAGACAGATGCTGGAGGTGGCCCTGACACATAGGCAATAGCAAGGAGGCGTTGGTACAGTTCAGCAGAAGAAATGTGAAGTTTTTCTCCATCTTTTAAAGTGATTGCTTTTTTCATCACTGCAAATGTCACAACTTGATTGCTCTTCTTCATTGAAACATCACCAAATTTCTTCCCTGTGAGTGACTCTTGAATATCGGTTCCAATGGTGATCAGATTTTCAACGTTAACACGATCATCGGCTATGAGACCAGTAGCAATGTTACGAAGCTGTGAAACTTCCTCACTCTGGAATGGATTGTGACTCCTTAGGTACTTGAGAATAGTATTCATGTCCTCATAGTCCTGTTTGAGTCTCCCTGCATTTAGGTCTCTGTGCCCCATTGAAGATGAACTTGCTGAAGTCATGGTCAAGAGTCTCAGAGCTTCACTGTACTGGGCCATCACATGAGCCGACAGTAGCCACTTTGTCCTTGCTGCATCTCTGTGTGTGATATTTATAAGCCCTCCTTGTGTCTTTCCAGATCTCATGAGTGTCTGCTCAATTATCATATCACTCCATGTACCATTCCAGAATTGCTCGTTGTTTCGGCGAATGGTGAAAAGCCCATCATGAAGAAATTTTGAAGACAGAGGCATGGATTTTGGAAATCCTGAAGATAAAGCCGACAATACTTGGCATAATTGTTGTGGCCAGTGGCAGCAAACCATGGCAGCATATCTTGGGAAGCCTTTAAATGCAGATGCCAGTTTCCAGTCCTTTCAGCTCTTATGAACATACAGATTACTGAGACAAAGTCCATGAAAAGCAGCCAAAGCTTTGCTGTTCTTGATTTGCATAGCTTCTTTGCTAGTTCAATTTGTTTCATCATTTTTGACAAACAAAATTCATCTTCTTCATTTGTTGTCGTGTTCTTTTGTGTTATGAATTTCTTACTAAGTCCTTCCAACCTAGAGCAAAGTTCTTCTGAAACATCTTCACACATGCTTGTTTCATCATTTGTTTCATCCACAGGTAGAAGTAGTAAGATGTGCAATGCAGCACTTGTCAGCAAGCATGCCCTTAACGTCTTCGTGTAAGTCTTGCCATCAAACATCTTGGGGAGTGAGTTCCTGGCATACACATTTGCCCATACTTCATCAAGCCCACTGCCTTCCATAGCTTTGCAGCCAGCTCCCAAAAATGACATAATTTGGTGAAAACCACCAAGCCGCAGTTGGAGATGTCTGAACTCGAGAGGGTAGTCTGCCTTGATCTTGTATGCCTTAGCATAGAGTGCTTGATCAAATGTGAGCAGGCCGCAGCACTGTCCCACTTTCTGTCTCTGTCTGTCAACAAACAACATGGTACTATAAACTGCTTCATTTGTCTGAGGGTTCAAAGGAATCATTGGATGGTACACAATGGCAGAACATAATGATTCACCATGAGTCACTTCTGCCATAAAGCCCTGCCAGCTTGGTAGTACTTGCAAACGTGCATTTGAAAGCATCCACAGGGTGTCCTGTTTCATGTATTTCTCAAACAAAGACACACATATAGGTTCAATTTTCTCAAATACAACCTTCGACATGATGTTTCCTTAGATGGTAGGTATGGCCTGATAATGTCCCCAAAATCACCAGCACTAGCAATATCCTCGGTGGTTTTCTTCTGCCGTTTAATTACCAATCTATGCTCTGAAGGTGGGGTTTGGCATGCAATGACGCCCATGACATGTGTTGATCCTTGTCCTGTGAGAGTGTCCTCATTATGGTCAAAATTATCTGCAATCCATTGACAAAATCCGCCACCTGTGTCATTGGAGGAGATTCCAGCCGGAAGGTCATCTATAGTTTCACTGGAAACAGCTGACTTTTTAAAATCCATAACATGGTCATAGGATACGGTGAGTCCAAGAGCAGATAGGACATTCAGTAGGATCTTTGACCTTGTAGTCTGATGAACAAAAAAGACCAGTAGAAAGAAGCAAGGGTGACAAATAAGGCTTTGGAGCTGAAGCTTGCATAAGCACATGACAAAGTGAAACAATTTCAAGGTGTTGTTTTTCTGCAGCCGAATTTTCATACTTTTTACAAAATTGAACAGGACTGTAGGGATGTCTTTTTCAAGTTCAGTTATGTTTATGTCTTGCGGGGATGGATAAAACACATCTGATGATGTAATGTTTTCTATTGAAGTCCTGACATGACGTCCCAATCTTTGTGCCTGCTTGATCTCATCATCCAGGGTATTATCTTCCAAACTGTATGAATCCTGTAAGATAGATGATGCATTTTTCACAAATGTCACAACATTAGCTTTGCCATCTGTTTCTGATATTGTCAGATCTCCACCATAATATTCAAGAAGTCGACGCTTGAGATGTTTGACACTGTAAGGCTGAACATCATCAGGAAGATACAAGCTCATTTTCTCCTGCAGATCATATATTGTGAACTGACTTTGAGGATTCCTTGACAACCAGTCACATAAAAGCTGGAATGCATTACAGTTTACTGTGTCATTATTTTTAGTACTGGACTCTCCTCCACCTCTGCCCGTGAGAAACCGCTGCATACAGTGTCTGTGATACTTGGCTTCAACAGCCGGGAGATCACCTGCACAAACGATTCTTGCCTTAATTTGCAACGCATGTTCATCAAGTCTCTTTTCGCAGGTTTCAAGTATTGTTTTTTGAAGTTTGCTCTTTTTCTCAATTGAGCTTACAATCTCAATACAGCTTATTGCAGAACATCTATCAGGGTGACGTTTTAATCCATCATAGTCAAGTTGCTCAGCACAAATCAAGCAGTGGGTTTTATAGTCAAAGTTAGAGTGCAGAGTCCTCAAAACACGAGAGGTTGAATGAGTCAACTTTGTACAAACAGCATTTTTGACGTTTTTTGAAGCGGTATACCCTTTCCGACATTTCTCATGTACAAAATATAATTTGTCCTGCAATAACCTTTCATGTAAATCATCTTGCCTCTTCCCCGAAGCAGCAATTAGAGATAAAATTCCCTTTTGTGAAAGCTTGACATTCCCTTTCTCCTGGTTACAGATCGCACAAGACGTGTTTGTGCTTTCTGCAAAACAAGAATAAAAAATGAAATATTTTGATGATACATCAGTTATCTTTTTTTTATTTTTAATAGTTTTTTTCTGATTTATTTAGTATGAGATACTTCAGAAAATTAAATGAAGATAAAATAGCAAAAGAAAACTTCACTATTGAATATCTACATATTGTTAAAAGAAAATTTGTGAAAAATCTCACACTATTCAAATTGTACCATTATTAATTTAAAATTTTACTGCCTAAAAATAACTGCTGAAAATCAGTGATTTCCGTGGGATTAAACATTTTTGGCAGGATTTAAAAAAATATTCATTACAGATATATGCTATGTTTACTTTACATTAGTTCAGAACAAAATATGATTGAAAAAAAAAAGAAATCCCATTTTATATAAATATAAAAAGGATAAATTACAACAACAACACAATGACTAGGCTTTGAATACTGCTAATATACATCTAAAAATGTTTATTAAATTGTTTGAAAAAATTATGTATATTACTAAAGATTTCAGCATAGGGTCTTTGACACATGTAATTTGCCTGTGGTAAAGTAGTATATGACGCTTCCTCTAGCAGACGATGTAGTGAACATATTTTTGATAATAATACATTATTTTTCTATTATTTTGATTTTATCAGGTGAGCAGATCATATTATTATGTTTCTCACTTTGAAATAGCATCAACAAGATCATGGTTAGTAAAACAGTTCCAACTTGATTGAACAAATTGACATCACATGTATAGATCTATGTAGTCTATTGCACATAGGACAGCCCTTGCATTTTATCATGCTAGAATTATACCTAAAGACGAATTTTTCTTCAAGAATATAATAAATGTGTCCACACAGTTTATAGTTACCTGTAATGCAGCTTTCAGTTGAAGACATTTCCTTTGGAAATCACACTGGCATTAAATGCACTTGAGTGATGAGGTAGCACCTGGAGGCTGACATCTTTGTTGTGACTGGAAACGGTACTAGTTGCCTGACAACTACATACAGGTCAAACATACACACGGAGCTCAAGTAACAATTTTTTAATGAGAAATTTAACATATTTTCCCAAGGTTGATTTTGGTTGGGTTTTTATTACAGACACACAGGATCATGACAATCATTTTTGTCAACAAATTTGCTTGTTATCGCAAATGTCTAGGTTAACTAAAAAAACAGAGATTTTCTACTGGCCTATATAAGTAATAAACTGAGAACAGGTTTTAAGTCTGGACTTTAAAAATGTCAATTGTGTCAGAGCTTTTAATATGTGCCTGAATAACACGCGGCCTACCTTTAGAATCCCCCACCAAATATGCGCAGTGAAATCAAACATATGTGTATCTTATTGCTTCAGAACATTGTTCACTTCGAACACGACTGTCCCTATTCTTAACCATGACGTTGCAATATTGTTGTACAAATGTGTTACACCGACTCGCTCGGTTGTGTTCCCATGACGACAGTGGTCAGACTGGCCTGACATTTGTAAGGCTTCAGTGCAGTGTTTGTTTAGATCACAGAAATATACAAATTCATTTCATGGGAGATTTTAGGGGACGCTCACGGTGAAATGCTCGTTCTTATTTTTCACATAGAATAGGAAAGCCACCATTTTGGTTTCTCTACGATTGATTTTAGCTATCCTTAGTTGGTCATGAGCAACTTAGACTTTGAATCTTAACTTTACGATTGACTTAGGTAAGATTGGTTAGTGGAACGGTATGCCGATCGTAACGTCACGCTAAGATTGGGATTTTATGGGTTTACGATTGGCGTAGGGCTAAGATCGGTTAGTGGAACGGCACCCTGATCGAGCTTCATGAGTCCTACTCATGAGAACTTGTGTTAGTGACAAATAGGTGATTTTTCAAAACCCTGTTAGGAGTAGGCAATATACGAAAATATTTTTGCTGGACGTAAAACTTCATCATGTAAGTAATTTACCTATTGAGCTCCAAACATGCAAGTGTATTAGACATGCTTATATCATGTTCATTCTTTTCAGTTCTACACCGAGATATACTATTCCCATGTATTATAAGTTAAATTATCTAATTTTGCAGTATATATTGCTAGCTTATATGTAATGTCAGCTCAATATATCTGAGTGAGTGAGTTTAGTATTACGCCGCACTCAGCAATATTCCAGCTATATGGCGGTATTTATCCAATTATACCAGTTCTTCTGTTTTATCATTAGCATGAGTTGCTAAGATCAACTCTAAAAATCACGATCGCTTTCACGCATTCACGCAACTCTTCAAGGGGCTTACTAGTCTCATTCACATACGTAAGCTTAGCATTCTGAACGGCACGTTCAAACTCCCTTCATTTTATTACAAAGCAATGTTTAAGTTATACTGTCAAGATGCTAACATTTACACAACTTCTTCTCCTCTTCACACATTGCATCCCAAAGTAAACGTTGACAATCATATACATTCCACGACGGCTTTCCCACTCGCTGTCTCTTGTAACCTCTCTCGGTTTAGTACCGAGAGTGGCACTTCCCTCTGTGACCTATGAGATTTTAATTGATCTAGATGAAATTTACGCTGTGGCCAATGAGTGGCACTTGTGTGCAGTAAACCATGACTGATAAGGTGCTAAGAATTATGTGAGAGGTTGTTACAAATACATAAGAAATCCCAACTCCAGGTGAGAATGTAAGTCCAAGAGTCTCACATTTCGTCTGAAGAAGCTGGATACAACTGTGGTAGGTGTAACCTTTCATGTCAGGGAGCAAACAGAATATTTCAGGTATATTTTTATTATTTATTATAGTATATTTATATAGCGTACATATCCACGCAACTGGTGCATGCTCAAGGCGCTGGTATTTTTCCCATCGTATTATCAATCTCAACTCCTTGGGGAGTATACAACTCTTGCTGCCACTAGGCGCACCGAGTTATTGTGGCATTCCCATCCTTACGAGTTACCCATTCACAGCTGTGTGGACTGGGAAACATAGTCACAGTACTTTGTCCACGTTTACTGCACGTTGCTGTGCCAGCAACTGGGTGTTTGCACGTATTCATGTGGCCACCATCTGGTCATATACCAGCGGATTCGTGGGTTCTTTTAAGTGCACAGGGTTGTGTACTGTATACTAGGGGTTGTGACAACACTGAAAGAGTCTGCCCACAAAGTTGACTCCAAGGTTTTTACACCCGGTCACAGGTGGGCTCGATCCCGTCACCTCAAGCTCGCTGGATCATTAGCCTGGCGCTTTAGCCGGTTCGCCCACCGCGCCCCCATATATGACTTGTCTAGATATTCTAAAGTCCATACAGCACTTTCACCTCATGTGTTATACAGCATGGCATTGTTATATCCAGAACTGAGAGAAGAATTGCAGTATGTAATAAGGATTGGACCCGGAAGCAAAATATCAAAAGAATGCAAAAAATGTAATACCTTTGCTAATGATTACTATCATCATGTTATCCTAAACTTTCACAGAGAGAGATGCATTTTTCTCAACTCTAATAGATAATCTTGATGTTGACATGTACATGTATATCAAAATAGAGATGATGGAAGAGCATGACATGGCGGCATTCTTTCTTGGGGCCCATAACAATGACATTGATGAAATAACATGGCATTTTACTATTATAGGATTCTCAAAGTATTTGTATAAACTAAAAGATATCCTCAATCACCTGTGGTAATAATCTATCTATCCAATACCTGACTGTAAATAACCTGTATATATATGGGGAAATCTTCCCATATTCTATATTACATATATATATAGCGCTGCTCTGCTGGCGACAGACATCAACAGAGCTCCCATTGTTTTTATATTTACACAAGTCAGTACGTTTTGAGGAACCGTATCTTTGTGCTTAACAATCCTGTAAGTATGCGGTGGATTCCACCGGTGTGTTATTTGGGCGATGACGCTAAGTATATTTGTCCGCTGCGTGTCATCGTCTTGGAGGCCGTTAGTTGACTTCGTAACGGCGAACCAAGATGGACGTCATTGGCACCAGTATGGACGTGAAGAGCTGCTGGCGCTGAAGGAAACCGCGTTGGAGTTGAAAGGACTTAAAGACTTGCCCCCGGAATGTGCATCAGACAAAGGGAATAATTCAAATTCAAATTCAGGATCAAAAGTTACTAGGAAACGAGGTAAGCGGGGAGGAGTCCGCCGACGAGTTCGGGCGCGCAAATCAAGACCACCTCTTCCAACTTTTCTATTATCAAACGTGAGGTCTCTTAGGAATAAACTTGACGAACTTTCGACAAGCACAAAATATTTGTACGAATTCAGAGACAGTTGCATTCTATGTTTCACAGAGACATGGCTATCACCCTTCGTGGACAGTAACACCCTCTATTTGGACGGATTTGGTACTCCAGTTCGATTAGAAAGAGATTCAGATGCTACAGGGAAATCTATTGGAAGAGGTGTATGTATGTATATAAATGAAAAGTGGTGTCGAAACTATCTTGTGAGAGAAAGGATATGTTCACCAAACATCGAACTTCTATCAGTGTCTATGCAGCCTACTTATCTGTATATATGGAAGCTGGACACAACACACAGTCCACCAACAGACGGAGGTACGTTCCCATCAGTACCATAGCTGTAACAGTGGGACATGATGTCTGTCAGAGTTTGCCTGCAGCTCACGCACTAACTGGCTGTGACACAACTAGCAGCTTCTACAAAGTTGGAAAATCCACTGTTTAAAGCAAACTCTTGCAGCATGTTAAGGAAGAATATGCATCTTTGCGGAGATTTGGTATGTCAGGCAATTTTGAGGATGATGTTACAATAGCAAGGAGATTTATTCTGTCAATATTCAAGAGAAAAGACCAGCCCTGTGCAACTCTGGATCGTCTGCGATATGTGATGGCGTCAACGACTGACAAGTCTGCTGCTAATCTACCTCCCACTGAAGATGCCTTCTCCCAGCATGTGAGGGGAGCCAGGTACCAAGTAGCCAGTTGGTGCCAAAGTCACGTACCCATGCCAGTTCTTGGTGAGCCCATGGAAAATGGGTGGGTAGTAGCCGTGGGTGGTTCTCTGGAACCTGTGATGAACTGAACTGAGAAATCTCACACACTTGTATTGCACAGACAACGACTGTAGTGTTGGAAAGAAGTGTCAGTGTCTCAATTCTGGTTTCAAATGCACAGAATTTTGTAAATGTGGAGGACAGGATTGTCAGAACACTATTTCTTCCAAATGCTCTGACAGTGATGGAGATGAAGAATGTGACTAACACTTATCATACTACACAGAAGTTTTAAACATGACGGTTGTTAGCATATGTGATAGTCTGGATCCTACCCACAATGTAAGTTCAAATGTGAATAATTCTTTCTATGGATATGTGAACAAATAGATAAATTTGTAGTTGCATATTTAGTAGAAACTATTAGATATCTTGACGAGAGTGATGATGTGATATTAACATTGGCGTACATTTAATTCGTGCTCAGTGAAAACAGGTGCTTGATGGATGACAACCCCTTTTTACTATTAGGTTGTTTTGACATAGATCCTAATAATGTTGTCATACAAAACATACATATTGCTGCCTTCCATTGACAGATCATAGTTCAACTTGCCTAAAATATATATGGGGGTAGTCAGACAAACGATGTATTGGCTACTTACCCCCAAACTGAAGTGTCCATAACATATTCGTGTTTTTTCTGTAATACGTCCCAATTAAAATCAGATAAATTAACAAGTTTATTACAACTATTCTCAGTTTTATTGATATTTGTGTAAAGCTGAAGGTTTAAACAATCTAATGGACACAACCTTACTCTTGTTTTTGTCATCTCTTTTTTTCAGTGAATTTTGAAAACACATGAATTTGCAATTTTGGCTAAAATTTCATTTTAGATGAACGAAATACAACTATTACAAAAAAATTCAAAATACATATCTGTGTTGTGAAAAAAGCCAATCTATGTGCTTTAATTTGCAATCAGTTATGTTGAAAGATGAAATATTTCAGAAGTTATCACACATTTCGTGAAAATGTGTGTTTGTGTAAATGTTTATGTGTTGCTATGGCAACATGTTGGTTACCACGTGCCATACCTATTTTATGCGACCACAACCTTACTTTTCATAAAGGGTAGATATGTACCATGATATTAATATAGGTTTTGGCTTGTTATACCTCCGGTTGGGGTTCATCTCTCTGACGAGTCAGAAACCATGCATTGTCATGAATCTGACGGTCTCAACTGTAGGAGAATATCTATATAACAATGTAAAACAATATGAAGAGAGCACCGAAAGGCTTGCACAAGATCAGTCTCTTCTGCTTTACTTATAAGAGCGTTTGTTTACAAACAAGAGAAAAGTCCGGTCAAGTTATATGCAAATTAGCCTGAGGCAGTGATGTTATGCTAAGTCATCGCTGCACATGCACGGTCATCGGTTATCCAATCAAATCGTTAGAATCTCAGGTCAAGTCGTTACGACACAGGACAACGCGGTACGACACTCGTGTGAGGTATAAGATTGGTATGCAACAACCCATAAGTAGACCACGTGGGTGAAAAATGAGCAAAACGTCCTCAGTCCGCCGTTAAACTGTAAATCAATGCAGCAGGGAGCGGCAACCAGGTCTGTCATACCTCAGTGGGAATACACACGTACATACACCAAGCTGACCTGTGGCAGTTTTATAACTGTACAGAACTAGGCAGCGGATAATAAATAAGAAACTGACTCTATGGAGGAGGTTTATCACACTGCAGGTCGATATTGTGCAACATTAATGCATACATACTGTTATACACCTATATCAGCCGACATTTTGTTTTAATCACGGTGCTTTGGTTATGTGACCGAGTGGAAATAGTTCCGACAGTACGGAACAGTGACGTCTTCAACGGATGAGTAATAAAAAGGAGATGATAATGTTCTACCATATGTTGTTATATCTCAGCTTAAATCTAGTGTATCTTAGCAATATGCTACTCCCCTTGGCACTAGGTTTAGGTTTATGTGGAACCCGTCATATTTTGGTGTATTTCTCAGATATTCTCATGTACTGCTGTTCATAATAGATTGCATTAATTATGTTTATCTTAAATTTACTTTACTGTTTTGAATATGTATTATGACTGTATGCTGTATATCTTATGTTACTGTCCACTCGGGTAATGTACACAAGTTTGTCGGGTGTGCTATATTTAGTCTTATCAAAATGGTTGCATTAGATTGTTTATCTTACCTTCATGTAAAATACTTTAACTTTCATTGGTCAATGATATCGGTTACTTCATGTAAATATATAACAAGTTTCCGTGTCATCAGGAGGGTGACAACTGGAAAAAATATTACCCGCTGCTACGGTAACCGCCAAGCTCTCCGCCGAGAAGCTGAAGGGCTAACAATCCTATAACGTTATAATATGACGCCCGGAGATCGAAAACCGTTCCATAAGCTGTTTTTGTGTTCACTTTGTACAGATTTATTTTACCGACTTTCATTGCTTTATTTAAGCTGTTTTATACATTGAGTGGTTTGCACATAAGTAACATTTTTTAAAGCAGTTTTATGCTTGTCAGAATCTGTTTCACTGATGTTAAAAATCCAGTCGAGAAGCAGACGCCAATTTGTTTACATGACATATAGTCGGTCGCGATCTTTAACATAAAATAAACTGATGTTTTGTACATTTAACATGGCGTTAAGATAAATACGTTGTATACTACCGGCTCGGGTGACACTGCTACAAAAAGGCGTACATGATAAAGATAGCCGGGTCAGGTAAAGGTGATCTAGCTGGGATCATAAACTTGATCACGCAACAGATAACGTACGAGCTTCTCAGCACGTGGAACATTCGGTGTTGCTCCAAATAAGGTAAATGCTACTACAGCCCGTAAGACAGCACGTGTTAGTAAATCATGGTTCGGTAAGGATTGTAAACAAATGCGTCGCCAGTTTTTCCAAGCTAAACACGCGTTTGCGCTTCAAAAAACCGAAAGAAATCCTACCGAATTTGAAACTCCTACGTTTCAAAAGTAAACAGTATAAGGAGATTATGAATAAATATAAGAAACAGAATGTGAGGGAGTGAGTGAGTTAACATTTAAAGTTACTTTAGCAATATTTCAGCCTTATTGTGACTAAAACAACATATATATTAACAATAATTAAAGATAGAATATAAAATCAGTAAAACAACTAGAATATCACAGATATAAATGTAAAACTAGTAATTAAATCTAAAACATTTTAACTATAGAGGACAACACAATATAAAAATAGGCTATAGATGACCAACAACTGAGGGTAGTTCACCATACTAGGGACCATTGGGACTTACAGTACTTTTGCTACCTGCATGGACCCTAGTTGGATTTACAAATACCTTCTTCAGCCGTTGGCGATTGTACAAACTGTTAGCCAATTAAAATAACAAGAATACTACGTTTAAAATCCTGGTAAGTTTAAATTAACTTTGAAAGTTTTGGGACTTACGTACCCTCTCAGGAGGACAATAATTTTACGATACTTCAACCCCTTTTAAGGGTACAGCCACTAATAATCTAAGTTACTAATCCAAACTACCAATAATAAAATATTTATCTATGTACAAACTATTCATCAAAATTTATCTAATAATTCTTTCTCTTTTAAATATTCAATAATTAAATGAAAATGAACAGTAATAAAAAAGATCCTTAACAGTTTTTCCATTGGAATACTTATCCCTTGTCATGGAAAAATCAGTACAGTCAAGCAGGACATGCTTGACCGTGATTCTCTCATCACAAGGGATGCAAAACGGAGGATCCTCACCTTTTAACAAATATTCATGAGTATACCTTGTATGGCCAATGCGACATCGTCGCTTGATGACCTCTACAAATCTGGACAGACAACCCAAGTAGGTGTAACCAATATAAGGTTTTATTTCATGTAATTTGTTAATACCTACTTGGGTGTCCCACTTCTTTTGCATCAGATCACGGATGTAGGTTCTAATGCTAGCTTTGTAATCAGAGTATGGAATGAGAAGTGGTGTCACAGATTTATTGAGTGCTGCCTTAGCAGCCAGATCAGCCATTGTATTCCCAGGAAATGCCAACGTGGCTGAGCAACGAACAAAACACGATGTCGCATTGGCCAGTAGCAAGCTCGTTATACAATTCAATAATTTCTATTAAAAGTGGATGTTTACAAGAAAGATTTTTAATAGCCTGAAGACACGAAAGAGAGTCAGAAAAGATTAAGTATTGTTTATATTTACGGTGTTTATTAATATATTTACGAGCTGTAAAGATAGCGTTAGCTTCTGCTGTGAAAATAGAGCTGTTGTTTGGTAGTCGAGAAGATATTGTTCGGGATCCAATGACAGTGGCACATGCCACCGCGCCACCATCCATCTGTAAATAAGGATTTGTACGTATTCTATTTATTTTTTAATTGATTATAGTCTTGCTTATATTCTAATTCATTAGTTTCAGATTTCTTAAACTTTGTCAGAGTTAGATCAACTTGTGGTTATTTTGATAAGTAAACAACAGAACTGCACTAACGTTGTCATGGTGTTTAATGGGTTTGTTGTGTACAACCAATGCATCAAGCAACGCATTGACTACGTGCTGTAGTCTTGAAAACCTAAATTGAACCCAGGCAACCATGCAGTTGTTGTTTTTTAAACCAGTGAACTTCATATGATAGATCTGTCCATTCGCGTTAATTATTTGAGTGATTAGTTTTGTTCATTAGAAATACCTTTCCGGAAATATGGCAACTAATATAAACTCAGGTTGGATGCGACCTGAACAGATCACTGTGACAGCATTGCAAAAGGCAAACATAGTTGAATGATAATGTTTTCAACCAATAGAACATTATATACATAACGTGCAAACCTAAGGCTACTTCTGAAGATATCTGTTAAAAGACATGGGGAAAGCATGACAGCATAAACGTAGGAAAGTATGACGGCATAGAAAAGCATGGCGGCATGAATCGTAGGAAAGCATGACGGCATGAACGTAGGAAAGCATGACGGCATAGGAAAGCATGGCGGTATGAACGTAGGAAAGCATGACGGCATAGGAAAGAATGGCGGTATGAGTGAGTGAGTGAGCGAGTTAAAATTTATCGTCACATCGGCAATATTTTATCCATATCGTGACGCGAACAATTAAGTTTATACATAGTAATTAATGGTAAATTGTAAAAACCTGTCAACGAAGGACAGTAAAATAACTAGATTATCACAGATTCGAATTTAAAACTAGTAATTAGATCTAAAACAGTTTAACTATAGATGACAATACAATATATAAACAGGCTATATATTGCCAACAACTGAAGGTAGATCACCATACTAGGGACCATGGGGACTTACAGTACATTTGCTTCCAGCATGGGCCCCAGCTGGATTTACACCATCCCTTCAGCTGTTAGCAATTGAGACAATTCTAGCCATATATTAAAAACACACATATTCTACAATTAAACAGCCACTAACAATCTGAGCTACTAATTCAAACTTCTAATCATAAAATACTTAGCTATTTACAAATCTAATTCTTTAAAGATAACTAAATGAGAACTGATATTATTAAAAAGACCCTTCATAGTTCGTGATTTAAAATAGTTATCCCTTGTGATGGAATATTCAACACAGTCAAGCAAGACATGCTTGACCGTGATTATTTCATCACAAGGGATGCAGAACGGAGGATCCTCACCTTTCAATAGGTATTCATGTGTATATCTGGTGTAGCCAATACGACATCGTCGCAAGATTACCTCTTCAAATCTGGACTGACAACCCAAGTAGGTGTAACCAATATAGGGTATTATTTCATGTAATTTATTAATACCCACTTGGGTGTCCAACTTCTTTTGCATCAGATCACGGATATAAGATCTACTAGTAATAGCAGCCTTGTAATCAGAGTATGGGATCAGAAGTGGTGTCACAGATTTGTTGAGTGCTGGCTTTGCAGCAAGATCGGCCATTGTGTTCCCAGAAATGCCAACGTGGCTGGGATTCCAACAAATTTTGCATTGGCTAGGAGCAAGTTCATTATATAATTCAATAATTTCTATTAAAAGTGGATCTTTACAAGAAAGATTTTTAATAGCCTGAAGGCACGAAAGAGAATCGGAAAAAATTATGTATTGTTTATTTTTAGTTTGTCTTTTAATATATTTAAGAGCCGTTAATATGGCGTTTGCTTCTGCTGTAAAAATAGAACTGCTGACCGGTATTCCAGAAGATATTGTGGCACAATGACAGTGGCACATGCCACCGCGCCACCATCCTTGGACCCATCTGTAAATAAGGATTTGTATGTATCATATTTAGTTTGTAATTAATTATATCTTTGTTTGTATTGTAATTCATTACTTTGGTCAACTTCAGGCCTCACCAGTTGCCAAGGAGGAGAAGAAAGAAAACGGGAAGGAGATATATTTTATAGCTCAATGCATTTACTCAGGCAGCAGAAATGAATGGTTTAATTCGTAGCCCAAGAGGCGGAACAAGAGAAAACTTTATGTTGTATAAATCCTCATAAAGAGTGAGTGAGTGAGTTAGAATTTAACGTCAACCCGGCAATATTTCAGCCTTATAGTGACGAGAAATGTTTTACATAAACTATAAATTAAAGTTGCTATATAATGAGTCATCGAAGGACTGTAAAATAACTAGAGTATCACAGATGGAGTCTAAAACTAGCATGAACATGTTAAAACTATTTTATTTACGAAGACAATACAATATAAAAACGGGCTATAGATCGCCAACAACTGAAGGTTGATCACCATACTAGGAACCATGGGGACTTACATTACTTTTGCTACCTGCTTGGACCCTAGCTGGATTTACACCATTCCTTCAGCTGTTGGCGATTGTAGGACAATTTAGCCACGAATTAAAATGACAAGAATTCTACGTTTAACTGACTGACTGACTGAGTTTGGTTTTACGCCGCTTTTAGCAATATTCCAGCAACATCACGGCGGGGGACACCAGAAATGGGCTTCACACGTTGTGCCAATGTGGGGATTCGAACCTGGGTCTTCGGCGTGACGAGCTACTACGTTTATAAACACAGGACGTGAAAATTTTACTTTGAAAGTTTTTGGGACTTACGTACCCTCTCAGGAGGTCCTCATAAAGAGTATTAAAAACACAGTTAAATGCAGGATTAGACTCCTTAGAATAGGGTTTTGGTATATACTATAATGGTAATTTGATACGACGTTGGGTAAGGGATGGCTCATAGAGACTGTCAACAGGAGAAGTTCTAAAAGACCCAAGACAAAGTCTTAGGCCTTGGTGGTGGACAGAATCCAGTAGTTTTAGGTTGCTTTTGCTGACGTTGGTTAAGGGATGGTTCATCGGCCTCAACATAGAGACTGTCAGTAGGAAAAGTTCTAAAAGACCCAAGACAAAGTCTTAGGCCTTGGTGGTGGACAGAATCCAGTAGTTCTAGGTTGCTTTTGCACGCTCCACCATATACAATGGAGCCATAATCAACTTTAGATCGCACCAATGATCGATATAAGTGAAGAAGGGTAGTTTGATCCCCTCCCTACTTAGAATTGGAAACAACCTTTAACAAATCGAGTGCCTTCAGGCATTTAGCTTTAAGGGATTTGATATGTGGCAAGAAGGTTAAATGAGAATCGAAAATTAGACCCAAGAATTTGGCCTCTTTGACAACTTTGATGGGAGTGCCATTTAAAGATAGTTCTGGGTCTTTATGCGGCTTATATTTTCTACAAGAGTGTAGACAATTTGTGCATATATTTACCGTGACAAGAAATATTAAAACCATCCACAAATAATGATCCATCAATTGAATCAGTTAAAACCTTGGATTAACTGTTGATCTTAATGATAAACAGTGCGACAGACAAAATACTTCCTTCTGGGACACCCTGATCTTGATTATACTCTCTCTGACTTGAAATTGCCTGCCTGTTAAAATCCGTGATATACAAAGAGGTAAACGACCCCTTAAACCAAAATCATGTAAATCCTTTAAAGTGCCATGCTTCCAGGTGGTATTGTATGCTTTTTCAAGATCAAAGAAGATCGATACTGCATGTTGTTGATTTACTATAGCATTTTTAACAAAGGATTCTAAACGCACCAAATGATCAATGGTACTACGACTTTTCTTGTAACCACATTGAATATTTGTTATAAGGTTATTGGTTTCAAAATACCAAGTTATTCTATTACTTACCATTCGTTCCATGGTTTTACAGACACAACTCGTAAAAGAGATTGGTCTGTATCAGACGGGTCAGTATGATCCCGGCCAGGTTTTGGTATTGGGATTACAATGACAATACGCCACGAAGTAGGAAAATTTCCAGATGTCCATATGTTGTCAAATATATCTAAAAGTGTGACCAGACATGGTTCAGGCAAGTGTTTCAGTAGCTGATAATGGATATTGTCATCAGCCGGTGCTGTGTCATGAGCTTACTCAAAAGCTGTATACAACTCATGCAATGAAAACACTTCATTGTAGTCTTCACCGTTATTGGAATCAAAATTAAATTTTGTTTTTTCCTGTTGCTTCTGATATTTCTGAAACCCAGGGACGTAATTTGCAGATGAAGAATTTTTGGCAATATTTTCGCCAAGTTTATTTGCAATGTTACATCTGTCAGTTATTAAGTTGTCACCATATTTAAGATGGTGAACAGCAGATTTTGAACCTTTACCTTATATTCTTTGAACCATGTCCCACACCTTAGTCACGGGTGTGCGTGAATTAATTTTGGAGACATAGTTTCTGCAAAATTGGCGCTTGTTTTGTTTATATGCCCGGCGTGCCTTTGCATTTGTAATTTTAACATTATTCAAATTGTGAGCTGTAGGGTGTCTGCCAAAGTATTTTTCTGCCTTCTTCCTACATTTCCTGGCTTGTTTGCATTCATTATTAAACCACGTTTTACGTATATGAGGAATTGTAGAGGACTTAGGAATTGTTTGTTCAGCAATTTCATTCAGTTGAGTGGAGAACAAATGTATGGGATCTGATACATGTTAAAAATTGTCCGGAATGAATTTTTCCAACCACATTGTTTCAAACAAGGACCAGTTGGCCTTCGGAAATTCCAACGTGATGAAGGTGGATCATCACCCGGTTTGATAGCTTTTAGGACAGTAGGGAAGTGATCACTTCCACAAAGGTCATCATGAACAGACCATTCAAATTCGTTGTAAACATTCGAATCTACAAGAGACAGATCAGTGGAAGCATAGGTTCCTGTAGCAGGGTGTAAATAGGTGCTTGATTCATCATTAAGCACACAGAAATCATTATCAGAAATATAATCCTCAATGACCTTGCCTTTATTACTTGTATTTTTACTGCCCCATAGAGGGTTGTGTCCGTGATAATACAGGACTTAGGTAGCTGATCATACAGAATCTGAAGATCAGATTGCCGAAGAGCAGATGACGGTGGATTGTACAAAGAACACAAAGTAAAAGTAATGTGCAAAGTAAGCCCAATAGCAAAGGCTTGAAGATTGGTATTTAGATGAACACCACTATTGATGATATTCTGTCTTACTAATGTAGTGGATCCTCCAGTCGCTTTATCCCCTGGAGGAGAAAATGAATGATGACATTTGTACTGCCTTAAATCAAATGCATCAGTGTGTTTAAGATAGGTCTCTTGTAGACAGAGTGCCAACGGTTTAAAATCCTGAACCAACAATTGGAGTTCATTAAAATTATTTCTAAGTCCTCTACAATTCCATTATATTATATTTTGCGAATGATTCATGACTTGGGAGCATTTTTGGCGACCTACCACACCTCGGCTTTGTAGGCGATAAACTCCCCGTCCGATGATGGATGTGTTCTGATACATCCATATCTTCGAGGGATCCAAACTTATTATAAGGCTGGATCTCATCTTTTGAAACCTCAGCAAATTTATCACTTTGGTTGATTCTGATTTCCTTTTACAGTTTGTTTAACTGGAGTTTCGTCTACAGTTTTGGAGGAACACGAACCTGTTTATGTTTTATATGAGCAGTTTCACTGTTAGTTTTTCTTTTATCTGAAAGTCAGAGTCAGTAACAAGTCAGTCTGTGTAGCAAATTCTACAAGTTGTACAAGGTCTTCTTTCGGGACAAGTTCCGGATAGGTTGATTTTGTCCATGTTAAGTCCGTCTGACATTCACCTGAGGCTGTAGTCGGAGATGTTCTTTTGATTGGAAGCATAAGACTCACTTTGATTGAAGGATGGTATGATGTTTCTTCGCACCAGTATAGCTAATGTTTTGAGTATGCTTTAATTTATTTACCTCTATTTCCCTCTTCCATACAGGGCAATCTTTTGATGATGACAAATGATTGCCAGAACAGTTGACACATTTTTTACAGCTGCTTTCACAGTCTTCTGTCACATGTGATTGCTCTCCACAATGAGCGCAAGTTATAGGATTTAAGCACGAATTGATTCCGTGACCACATTTTTGACATTTAAAGCACCTCAACGGATTTGGGATGTACAGTTCAACTTGCAGATTACAATATCCTGCTTTGATTGATTTTGGTGCAGTTGGAGATACAAATGAGAACAGGTAAGTATTCTGACGTCGAGTAAATCGTTTCACGTACGTGACACCTTGATCTTTAAGTTCTAGCCCTAACAATACCTTTACTTGAATTCAGGGTCCGGTGGATAGACACTGTAACAGGAGATCCAGCTAACGATCAGTTGCAAGCAGGTTGATTGCTTGTTGCCTTTTGCTACATTCTATGAGCAACGATCCAGATTTCATTCTTTTGATATTTTTTACATCTCCTGCTTTACCATATATAGCTTTAGAGATAATAAACGGGTTCAGTTTGATTGGTTGTTATCTGGAGATTCAATTACCAGAAAACGTGGCCAGTAGTCTATTTGTTTGGATGGTATTTGAGTTGTACTTTCAACATTATCAAATTGACGTTTTTTATTCATGGGGGTTTCAAGTTCCATGTTGAGGTAGAGAGTTTCATCATCCCAGCTCCCCACCCACCACAGAGTATCATAAAGACAATGCTATATACAAGTGGATCTCCGACTTGCAGCACCAAGGATACTGAGGTGATATACTCAAGCAGAAAGATTAATTAATCAATCTACCAGATTGGCCCATGAGCCACCGCCTTCTGGGCACAAGACTCTAGGCAGAATAACCAGGACATATTTCAAAATCTAATGTACAAACAAAAAGAGCCAAGACCTAAAGTCCAAAATATAGTTCATAATTCAACATATGTTATATTTGGGATTACACTTTCTTAGTAATGTACAAATTCTAGTACTTATTTTGAGTTCAACCCAACCCGGGATTCGAACTCACACCCTCAGAGTCAGGCACCTAATTACCAGCACACAAAGTCAGCCGCCTAACCCGCTCAGCTACCGCGACTTCCACTTCAATTCAAAATTCAATTTGTGCAGATACAAGTAATGCACAGTGCTTGGCAAAAATGACCAGCCGATTGGTTTAACCGGGCCCATTCAACCACCCGTCTAGGTGAAGTAAGGGGCGAAGTGGTGTGTTGGGCAACAGGAACACCTGGTCCTGGTTCCAGAGCCCTCAACCACCAGACACCACCTCCACCGACACAAGGGCGCACCCACAGCAAACAGGTTGGTGGACCAAATATGCCCCCGGGTCCACATGGGGGGTTGAAGAGTACGGTGTTTGTGTTGATCTGCTCATGTCACTTTAATGTCAAGGTCACATATGGCCGATAAATGAGTATGATTGCCGATGATTTTGGAGAAACTGCCTGCTTACTGTCGAGGAAATGATATGTAGATGTTGCAATAAGTTAATAGACGCGTGGAATGTGGCTACCGATAAAATCTAGCGCTACATAGGTGCTGTCAACGTGGCTGGAATTAATAAACGAATTTATAAGGTGAGTTTTCGCTGTCTTGGCTGATCCATTATTTCGGCTTGAAATTGTGGAGGTAGCTGTTTTCGGTTAGTTGTGGCGTATAACTATTGACTAAATGATGCGATTGTGACCATGTATAGCTCATTTTGTAGGGAAATCAGCTAGCTTTCGATCTGTATGCCTCGGCAGGACCTTAAATATTTTACGCGGTGAAATCTAACTTCGATTGAGGAGAGGGTGGTTTCGTCGTTACATCCCTTTTCTTTTATATGGTAATAGGGTTGGGTCTATACACCTATATGTCTTTCTAACGCTGTTTCTAAGCGAGACACGCCCCTATGCTTAGATCGCTCATACGAGGGGCGATCAAAAAGTATTTAGAATCACCAAGAAAACGATACAAATGCAGTTATCTTTATGTTTTATTTTTCTACACATTATCTGTCAAGCTCAAGCAATTTGGCTTTGCTATGTTCCAGACTCACGATCCCCATTTTGTTTGACCTTTTATCTTCGTACCCTCAAAAAACGCAAAATCTACAATAAATGCATCAAAAACTTCAGGAAAGAAAATATGCAAGAACTATTTTGTGTTTGGGATTGATAGAAGTCCCCTAGAATCACACGTAGATAGTAAAGTTCATAAAAAAGCAATTTGAAATTACAATCGCTCGTTAGAGTGACTCCCCCCTTTATGTTGACTGAAAGAGCTTGTTTGGAGACACAACCCATCCCCTTTCAGATGACGTAATCATAAGGACATAACTTATTGTAATGTTTTCACTTATTCATACATGATGCCAACGGTTCAAACTAAACACTGAATGGTCTCTCAAATGTCAGCTCACAATATATTGTAAACAGTACCAGCTTGAATATCTGGACACAATGTTTTAGGAAGATTGAAATGGGTCTGTCCTTACAAAACAGCCCTCGACTAAATATAAATTAAGCTATCCAAATATTTGACTGTTGATTATGACGGGAAGTCATCCAATACTATACTGAACATATCTTATATGATATATTCTGAGGGCATACCATTATCCAAGAGGTACCAAATAACAGATCGTTTTTCATTTTCTTCAGTTTTGTTAGAAATATTATACCCCAATGTGTTGTGATGTGAATCACATTACCCACATATGTGAAATTTTGGATATGACTTTGCTAAAGATTCCTTCAAAATATAATTGAAGCTTTTCAAATATTGGACTTCGAGAATACAGTTAGTCTACGTACTTTTTGATCGACCCTCGTAGACAATGGCCATATTAATGAAGCTTGTCAATCATTCTACAATGTATTGTTGTCCTGTGCACGCGACTTCAAGATCCAGTTTGTTTGTAAACAAATGTCACGTGGTCATACCAGTCAGAACATGGTTCCACGTGCAGCTGCCAGGTGGAAACTTCGTGCTTTTCATGCAACAAACTGTGCCGACGACCGACTGCGCTACACTGAGGCATGGAAGGAGTATAAACACCTGTGTCAAAGTAGACAGTCCTCAGCTGGTACAGCTCAGATACTTATATTGCAGGATCCATTTATGAATAAAAACCATAAACTTTTTAGGTCACATGTAAGAAATTGGTCACCTTTTGTTAATAATGATATCTCCCCGAGTGACTGGATATCAGATTTCAAGGATCTTTTTAATGGACTTAATATGTTTCAAGAAGAACTTGACTTCAATAATTTTGTTGAAAGATGTGTTCACTCAATATATGGTAATTTGATTGAAATTACCTATCATATGAATATGGACAACCTAGACAAAGATATATCATTTGAAGATATACTTATTGCTATTTCAGATATGCAGGGGAAAGCTCCTGGTTTCAATGGGGCTATTGGTAGAGTTCTTCAAATATGCACCTAGACAATGTATTGAGCCCCTGAGAGTTTTGTTTAATGCCATTTTGTCAACAGGCGTGGACTGTAGGTGTTATTATCCCCTTGCACAAAAAACGTGATAGAAACTCTTCCTCTAACTGTAGACCTATTACCTTGTTAGATGTAGCTGGTAAAATATTCTCCAAAGTTATTTGTAATCAGCGTGGGCTGAAGAGAACGCACTGCTTGTTCCAGAGCAGGCTGGGTTTCGGAGAGTTGTCCAAACATGTGACAACATATTTGTATTGGAAACAATCGTAATTAAATATTTATCTCTACATAAAGGACGGGTGTATTGCGCTTTCATTGACATAAAGGCAGCGTTCGACATCAAGGGTAGGGCATTTAGGTTGATACAGAACATGTACAGCACTGTTAGGTCTGGCGTCTCTTTAAACGATGTACTCACTGATTTCTTTGATTGTCTCTTTGGTGTGTAAGCAAGGGTGTCAGATGTCCCCGTTATTATTTTCATTTTATGTAAATGAATTATTGATTTCATCGGAAATAGTAGCAATAAATCTATTGAAATACTAGTAGGTATTTTGCAGATATTCATGTTATTTGCAGACGACATGGTGATAACGGAAAGCTGTCATTTGGTTACAGAGGTTACATAAACTAGGTGAATATTGTAATAAATGGCAACTGAAACTTCATTGGTTTTCAGGAAGGCCGGAAGGTTGAGAAAGTATGAGAAGTTATATTTTAACGGCTGCAAGATGGAGATTGTCTCCAGCTATAAGTATCTAGGTGTTCATTTCTCCAACACAGGACCCTGGTCAGTCGCCCAGCAGACACTGTCTCAGCAAGCCCTTGAAGCTCTTCGTATCGTCAGGTCTAGTGTTCATAACTTAATAAATAAAATAATCAGTGCTTTGCTTATTTGCCATACAATATTCTCTATCATATTTTTTATGTTAAGATATTGTACGGTGCGGAGATCTGGGGGTTTCATCCATCACTATGCATATCACGTGTTCATGATTTTTTTGTAAATAAGTCTTACATCTGGGAAAATTCACTCCGAATCTTGTCGCTAGAGGTGAGTTAGGTCGTCATTCATTAGAAGTTGATCTGTTTGTTAAGATTATAAATGTTGGGTTCGTGCGTTGAAGCTGGTGGATAATGTAATGACCAATCACTTGCTGAGAAGGGACTTAGCTGTTGGGCACTCCAAGTTAAGAGGCTTCTATTTAGTTATGGTTTTGGTTACGTGTGGATCAATCAGAATGTCACATGCAGCCAGGAATGTATATCTCTGTCCAACGTAAGATGTATAGTCATTGATCGACAGACATGATGGAATACCACCTTTGCATGGTCTGTCCAGTTTATGAAACACTTAGAAACTCCGTTTCACCAGCATATTACACGACCTATCAATCATTTGATAAGTTTATTCATTTATTATCATCTGCAGACATCGACGTCATTAACAGTCTTGCACGATTTGTATTTCTTGGCATGAAAACGTGTGTTCGATTTTTTAAATCCAACTTGTAACAACCTTGCCGTTCCACATCACTGTAATAAGCCTGTACTGCACTTGTATAATGGTCCGGTGGCCTCCTTCCAGAAAAAAACATCTCTCACGAGCATCACGTCAATAAATGGATGGAAGAAATGCTTACAGGCTAAACAAGACGCATGTCATATTTGAACCTATAGCTGTCTCACTGGTATACGGACCAGCGACAGTTTTCGTTCTGTGCCATCATAGTGTAAAGTCTGTTTCTCTGATCTGCCGGTGATACATTCTGTCAAAGAAATCTGGCACGAGCGAACGTTGACATTGCGATACGAAAAAAGCGTATCGATATATTTATCGTTAGATGAAGTATCACGATTATCGATACTACGATATATCGTCACTAAAATCTTGAACGTTGTCACCCCGATCGAAGAACTTTTGAGCAGGATCCATATGGCTCCATGAGAAACGTTCGGGCAAGCTGGAATCTCCTGCAAAACTTGTAGACAGCACATGCTGGAGAGGCTTGAATATATCTTAACGTGAATAAGCAATATAAACAGACTATATTCCAGGTCCATTCAGTTGCAATACTTTATTTATAGATAAAATCGAGAGAACCCCTTCAACAGAAGAGCTCCTACTGCACCAGTAGATGATATATAAGTAGATAATGAAGGCCATTACCGGCTCTCATGGTCGACCAATATGCTTCGTAAATATTTTAGTGGAGATTCGTCTCTGTATCATCGACTATGTACGGCAGGAAAATCAATAACAGATCTCGCGTAAAGGTTATAAAGTGTTTGTGTGTATGTGGTGTACAATGTGTGTGTGATGTAGTGTGTTTGGTGTGTGTTGTGTGTGCATGTTTTGTATGTTAAGGGGGTATTTATTTTAACGAGTTTTATGTAGTGAATAAATACCATCGGTCGTGCCATGTTTTGAATAATGGCCTCTTGGGCTATGTCTCGTACAGTGAAGGTAGAAATGATCCCGAGTGATTGGTATTGACGTCCACAAAGGCCAGCGCATACAATAGGTACAACTAGCATGGATTCCTGCATTTGGCTTCAGGACATCGCAAGAACAGACCAGCACGTGGCGCATCACACGGGATAAGGTGTCTCGCCCGCCGCTGTGGTTAGTGCTGCCCATATTATTCCTTAGCTACAACTGTATGTGTTGAGATTATTAGGAACTTACAAGATCCGCTACGTCCTTGTGTTCATTGTTTGCTATTTATTCTCTACTGCCAGTTATTGTATCGAATGTTTGTGAGCGTTTAAGTGAGCGAGTTAGTGAGTTTAGTTTTAAGAGGCTCTTAGCAATATTCCAGCAATTTCACGGCGGGGCTTCACACATTGTAACAATGTGGGGAATCGAACACGGTTCTTCGGCGTGACAAGCGAACGTTTTAACACCTAGGCAACCCGATCGCCTCTCTCTTAAGAGCACCATTGCATTACACGACTATGCGTGGGAGAATAAGCCTGATAGCATATTTACTGTATCATTTGGAGTTTATACGCTGCATTTGGTTACATGTAACTGGGAAAATCCTTGGTGATATCAATGGATTTAACCACCTTGTAAACTGTTCATATTCACTTACCACACGATCCTCTTCCCTAGGTATATTTCATATTTTTTGGTGATTTCGTATTTGATCTGTGGTTGTTCAAATATATACACAAAGATCTTTGTTACGCACCCCCTGACATATCTCACGATTGAATGATTCAGTAACTGATTAAATGAAAGACTGAGTAATCTCACGTGACAGAGATATGTCCACAACGTTCAGAACGTTAGTCCATTGTCAACGATTTCACCTGATACCAGTAACCAACTGACTGTTCAACCACCCCTTATACCAGTAACCAACTGACTGTTAAACCACCCCTTATACCAGTAACCAACTGACTGTTCAACCACCCCTTATGCCAGTAACCAACTGACTGTTCAACCACCCTTTATGCCAGTAACCAACTGACTGTTCAAACACCCCTTATACCAGTAACCAACTGACTGTTCAACCACCCAATATGCCAGCAACCAAATGACTGTTCAACCAACCCTTATGCCAGTAACCAACTGACTGTTCAACCACCCAATATGCCAGCAACCAAATGACTGTTCAACCAACCCTTATACCAGTAACCAACTGACTGTTCAAACACCCCTTATACCAGTAACCAACTGACTGTTCAACCACCCAATATGCCAGCAACCAAATGACTGTTCAACCAACCCTTATGCCAGTAACCAACTGACTGTTAAACCACCCCTTATACCAGTAACCAACTGACTGTTCAACCACCCAATATGCCAGCAACCAAATGACTGTTCAACCACCCCTTATGCCAGTAACCAACTGACTGTTAAACCACCCCTTATACCAGTAACCAACTGACTGTTCAAACACCCCTTATACCAGTAACCAACTGACTGTTCAACCACCCAATATGCCAGCAACCAAATGACTGTTCAACCAACCCTTATGCCAGTAACCAACTGACTGTTCAACCACCCAATATGCCAGCAACCAAATGACTGTTCAACCAACCCTTATGCCAGTAACCAACTGACTGTTCAACCACCCAATATGCCAGTAACCAGCTGACTGTTCAACCAACCCTTATGCCAGTAACCAACTGACTGTTCAACCACCCAATATGCCAGTAACTAACTGTCTGTTAAACCACCCCTTATGCCAGTAACCAACTGACTGCTTAACCGGCCCTTATGCCAGTAACCAACTGACTGTTCAACCATCCCTTATACCAGTTACCAACTGACTGTTCAACCAACCCTTATGCCAGTAACCAGCTGTCTGTTCAAACACCCCTTATACCAGTAACCAACTGACTGTTCAACCACCCTTTATGCCAGTAACCAACTGACTGTTCAACCACCCCTTATGCCAGTAACCAACTGACTGTTCAACCAATCCTTATGCCAGTAACCAACTGACTGTTCAACCCCCCTTTATGCCAGTAACCAACTGACTGTTCAACCACCCCTTATGCCAGTAACCAACTGACTGTTCAACCACCCCTTATACCAGTTACCAACTGACTGTTCAACCAACCCTTATGCCAGTAACCAACTGACTGTTCAACCACCCAATATGCCAGTAACCAACTGACTGTTCAACCAACCCTTATACCAGTAACCAACTGACTGTTCAACCACCCAATATGCCAGTAACCAACTGACTGTTCAACCACCCCTTATGCCAGTAACCAACTGACTGTTCAACCAACCCTTATGCCAGTAACCAACTGACTGTTCAACCACCCAATATGCCAGTAACTATCTGACTGTTAAACCACCCCTTATGCCAGTAACCAACTGACTGCTTAACCGGCCCTTATGCCAGTAACCAACTGACTGTTCAACCACCCAATATGCCAGTAACTAACTGACTGTTAAACCACCCCTTATGCCAGTAACCAACTGACTGCTTAACCGGCCCTTATGCCAGTAACCAACTGACTGTTCAACCACCCCTTATACCAGTTACCAACTGACTGTTCAACCAACCCTTATGCCAGTAACCAGCTGTCTGTTCAAACACCCCTTATACCAGTAACCAACTGACTGTTCAACCACCCTTTATGCCAGTAACCAACTGACTGTTCAACCACCCCTTATGCCAGTAACCAACTGACTGTTCAACCAATCCTTATGCCAGTAACCAACTGACTGTTCAACCACCCTTTATGCCAGTAACCAACTGACTGTTCAACCACCCCTTATGCCAGTAACCAACTGACTATTATACCACTCCTTATGCCAGTAACCAACTGACTGTTCAACCAATCCTTATGCCAGTAACCAACTGACTGTTGAACCACCCTTATGCCAGTAACCAACTGTCTGTTCAACCACCCCTTATGCCAGTAGCCAACTGACTGTTCAACCTTCCCTTTATGTCAGTAACCAACTGACTGTTCAAACACCCCTTATGCCAGTAACCAACTGACTGTTCAACCATCCCTTATGCCAGTAATGAACTGACTGTTATGCCACTCCTTATGCCAGTAACCAACTGACTGTTCAACCTACCCTTTATGCCAGTAATCAATTGACTGTTCAAACACCCCTTATGCCAGTAACCAACTGAGTGTTCAACCACCCCTTATACCAGTAATCAATTGATTGTTCATCCACCCCATATACCAGTGTTCAACCAACCCTTATGCCAGTAATGAACTGACTTTTCAACCACCCCGTGTGCCAGTAACCAATTGACTGTTCAACCATCCCATATGCCAGTAACCAACTGACCGTTCAACCACCCCTTATGCCAGTAACCAACTGACAATTCAACCTACCCTTTATGCCAGTAATCAATTGACTTTTCAACCACCCCTTGTGCCAGTAACCAATGGACTGTTCACCCATCCCTTTATGGCAGTAGTCAATTGACTGTTCAACCACCCCTTACGCCAGTAACCAATTGAGTGTTCAACCACCCCTTATACCAGTAATCAATTGATTGTTCATCCACCCCATATACCAGTAATCTATAGACTGTTCAAACACCCCTTATGCCAGTAATGATTTGAAAGTCCAACCACCTCTTGTGCCAGCAATCAGTGGACTGTTCAACCACCATCATGTTTCATGTGTTTTGTGTTGATAAATAACTGAAAATGGTTATTTATATGTGATTACTTTGATTACTATAAATGTGGTCTTTGATCACAAAATTTTCAGGCAAGACTACATGACTCTTCAAGATAGTGCCAACAGAAGACGTACCAAGCCTATATACCTTAAATACTCATGTTATTTTCGAGCTAATACCTCAAGGATGAACTTGACCTTGACCTTGACCTGGGTACAAATGATATAAGAACTACATGCCTAAGCGGTACAGTAAATGTATGCAGGAAAATAGAAAAATCATTTTATAGAATTGGCATACATGCTAAATGTCTTAATGTTATGTCCGATTTTGAACAGTGGCCGATCGTATATCCTTCTCGAGTTAATAAATAAACTTATTCTCAGGCTATGGATGATGTACATACCTTCAATTTCATCAAAACACGTGCAATGCATAAATCTCACGAAAACCGTGATATCGTAAAGTCAGATTTAATGTCTATGGCATAATAAACTACAAGGTAACGTTCCAGGTAATTTTAGTTGGAGCTGATGTACACATTTGTTTCTATTGACCAGCCTGGCAAACCAATGAATCTGTAACGCAGAATACCAGGTTTATTCAAATACTATATACCTTTATAATATTTCTTCACTGAGCTACAATACCATCGATTATCAAAATACATAATTACGACTCTGATGATACAAGCTATATATTCATAATACAGTAAGCTGCGTTTATAACACGTTATACCTTATAACACTAAAAAAGACCACTCATTTCAGTTTGTTGAAACCGTATTTCTTTAAAGGCGTCTTCGTTATAAAAGTGGTTTACAGTATACATGGTATTCGTGATACTGAAACACTGTCAGCTATAGTTTCTGTTTATGGCGGTGTTCCAAATTTGAGAAATATGATAAAACATGGACATTGTACTGGTTCTGTGTTCCTTGTTCAAGGTACGACACATTGGACTTTCAAAGACGCTCACGCCGACTGTAAAGCCTCATCGTACAGCAAACCTGTTGGAAACAGAAAACAATCATTTAACATAAGCCTGAATGAATATAGTTTTATGATACCTTTTGTAATTCTCCAGACTAATGGCAACGGAAGAAGGCAACAAATGGCTCCAAACATTGTACCCATGTAGGGAATCGGACGTCCTAACAACCAGACTACACCAAGGTCATAAACATAGTCAAGTCAGTTTAATATGTACAAATTACATATACACTGTGTTAGGGTAAAGTCTCTCACGAGAGTTCGAATACCTACATATCTAACCATATACTGTGACACCCGTAATGGTGCAATTGGAACTCATTACGCCTAGACAAGCTTTGAGCGAAAAGATTTTATACTATTTGCCAAGCATACTTTGAATTTAATGTCTAAAATTTTGAAGGCAAATAATACGTTTTTTTTAATCCACTAACGGTACCGAAAATAGCCCAGAACCTTATATATCTCGGCCACTTCTACTTCTCACTCGAGTAGCCTAGTGGTTATCGGTCGTTGCGCTGGAGACCCAGGTTTGATTCCCCGCATGGGTACAATTTCTGGTGTACCCCCGCCGTGGTATTGCTGGAATATTGCTTAAAACTAAACTCACTCACTCACACTACTCGCTCACCTGCGATGCATGCTGTCATAAAGCAGGCCATCTGCCCAGTGATGTTTGCCCTCAGTACATATTTTGTGATGGTGGTCCTCCGTTCGGGGCACAGCGCGATCAGCGTTCCCATGGCAACACCAACTGCCCCTATGTGGTTGAGCCCACATAAGGCATACGTACCAAGCACCTCAGAACGTTTCTGAAATACAATGGAAGAATTAGAGTCTAGGAATTAGACATACGGATATGGGTGGCAGTCACTCGTGTGCATGTCATTTGAGACTATTTACAATACTGCATTTACATTCGCAGAATTCACATATGTGTCGGTTGTCTGCACTCAGCACTATTCCACAGGGGCTTGTAACGAAACAAAAACTGGCATGAGGTATATACAGAGACAGAGTCTTGACACTTAATAAAAGTAAAGGGTGTAACGAGGTCAACAAACCAAGTTCGTTTCGGGGCGAATTCAACAATGCCCACTGTATATACCCGATGAAATTATTTCGCATTTCAAGCCCTACAAAATGAGACAATCAGCACAAAAATCAAAGTAGTACTTTGGAAGCTAGGGTCTTCGGAGCTCGATAAGTCGTGATTTCCCGATTGCGAGCTAAAATCCCTGCTCAGAATCTGTGCTAATAACTTACCAATATTCTTGTTCATTTCACCGTATACACAAACATCATGCACTAAAACATGCTGAATTGATGGCACCTGTCAGCGCACTAGTCGCCATGGTTTCGGAGACACTTACACCTAACTGTCATAATAATTTTACATTGTCTATTCATCGCAAACAGGCCGGTGTTGCGCCCGTTTGCCATTGATGACCATGGCGATCTGATGGGACAACTTTCAGTTTTAACCAATCAGGTCGCTCGCTCTTTTCAGTGAGACCAAGGTTGTCAATAGCGAACGGGCACGACACAGGCCTTTTGGTGAACACGAAGAGCACTTCAGTCTTTATTTAACAAATAGTAACACAAACTTGACAGTTTGAAATATTCCTTTACATTCAAGCAATAGGGATATAGTTGTAACTGGGGAACTGCAGATTGGGTCTTTTTCTACCACGCAGTCATAGAGTAGATTTCACGGACTGAAGGCTACACAACGTCGATAACATACCCGGGCTCTTAAGCAGTACTTTGTTGTCATATGCTTCCAAGCTGCATTTTACGACTGTCTGGACATGTTGGTGAGTTTAATCCACCAATTTACTGTCCTAGTCATATATTTCTGCGCATGTCCTTTGGTGATTGATGTGACCGATGTGACCCTGACATTGAACGAGGAGCAGGCTTTCTCCGGATCCTGCATTAATGACCTTGTTAAGGGGCGACAGTACTTTAGCTGAGACATCGAACATTTTTCTGGCCGATTGATGCGGTTGTTGTACTTAAAACCCGTCAAAAAACATTTAACACCACGAGCGATTGTGGAACTGATTTAACAAGTAACACAGCAAGTCTTAATGCTGTAAATATACTTACGAAACAAATAGCAGAACTAAAGTAGGACATTGCTCCCTTATACGCTAATACTCGCTTAGGAAACATCTGAGAGAGTCCAAGCGATAGTAAAGTTGATGAAACAAATAACAGCGAGTCTTCACGCTCGAAATAAACTTATATTATTACGAAACATATATCAGAACTGAATTGCCTCTTTACAATGTGATTCGACGATCTCATTATATGAAAAAAGTAACAGCGGGTCTTAATACTGTAACTAAACTTACGAAACAAATATCTGTACTGAAATAGAGCATTGCTTCTTAACACTCTGGTATGACTCATTAGATAGACACTGGTTTAGGAAACATCTGACAGTCCAACAAGTTAAAGGGAAGGGAATGGGCATGACAAAACCCGATGGTGATAGTGAGTGAGTTTAGTTTTACGACGCACTCAGCAATATTCCAGCTATATGGTTTGGTTTCAACCAAACCATCACATGTCTAATACTTCAAACATAAAGTGTGACACAGCTAATGGTTTGAAATATGATGACACCTTCAACTATCAAGGCTAACTTCGCCTTGACAGATGGTGTAGAAACTGAAATGGTTGTGGTGGGTAACTTGACAAGGCGCCAGTAGTGTCACATGGTTTTACAGGCAGAGCGGGGGCTCCTACATAGCTACTCATCTCAAATTCACTACGCTGCGGATAAAAACAACAACAACAGCAAATGTATCCGAAAACTTAAAATTACCATGGAACCCAAAGTGGGAGACAGATAAGTGTTTGTCTGCTTGTTTGTTAGCAATATTCCAGCTACATGTAGTTGTATTTACTTTTGTTTGGAGAACGGTATCCACAGGATGATTTTCAAGGCGCTTCAATGTTTGCACAGTGACGTTAAAAGTATCGGCATCACTGAACGGGGAAGAAACGTGTGTTTGACTGTTCTACCAGTGTTAGACAAGGGTGTCCACTTAGACATATCTCTTTCTCGACATTTCTCGAAAACAGTCTTGAATATTTATATTCCTTTCCAGTTAATTGAATTTAATGCTATATATAGCATCCGAGCACTCCTGTTTGCAGATGTTATTAATTTGGACATGGAAATACATCTACAAGACAAGTCCAGATACTAACCTCAAGAATTCCACCGACCAATGTTACATTGGTTGCGTCTAATATTACATTGCCATCTTGCCAATGCCAGGTACCGTTATTGAACCAGCTGATATTGCTCAAGATCCTTCCTGTTGATGACCAGCCTGCCAAACTCCATAAATCCAACAAAGAATTGGCAAAGATTTTGATGCCCATCAGTTCGCCTATCTTGAAGAGGTCGACCTTGGGAAGCCCATTATGTACGCCAGCGGATAGAACATGTAGGAACAGAGCTGTGGTAAAGAGAAGAGGTCATCGAAACAGTAAGGTGACATTAGGGACTGCGGAACAATTCTTCACATTGTTTTACTTTGTATACGATTCATGGATTGATTGATTGATTGATTTTGTGTTTAACAACACAGTCAGCAATATTCCAGCTATATGGTGACGGTCAGTAAATAATCGAGCCTGGGCCAGACAATTTAGTGATTAACATCATGAGCATCGACATACGCAGTTGGGATACGATGACATGTGTCAACCATGTCAGCGTGAATGACCACCCGTTAATTTGCATACGAGCAAAAAGTAGAATCACTTCCTTTCAAATAATATTTACTATTTAGCTCTGACTTTACTCTGCTGTATACGTATAGAAACATATACGATATGGACACATTCAGCTTTTTTTGGAACAATTTATCAAATTTACCAAACTCAAGAATGTCGTGTAATTTATTTCCAATTTTATTTCATTAATAAGCTTATAAACAAACGTTGCTATGACACGCTTTTCGACTCAATGAAAACTTGAGAACTGAACTATGTTTGGATTCACGGACGAAATTGAAATAATGTCAACATTTAAAGATGTGGTATATATTTCAGGATATTGTGACAGTTGAAAGGTAAAGTGTTTCAGTTCCCAAGTTCATACGAAATGTATTGATCTCATCACGATAACAAGTTCAGGTTTGCGTCGATCACAATCGACGAAGGTGTATAACTTAACAAAGTTGAATTAGACAATCCAGTGACAGACATCATGAGCATCGATCTACCACCGTTCACTTTAGTTGCCTTTTACGACAAACGCTGGTTGCTGAAAGTGTACTCTTATAATCAGAACGCATAAATGATTCGCCAATGCTATACGTCATCCCACTACGTCAGCTCCACAAAAGGAGGTACACATACCGAGAACGTGACGCCTTCCACTCCCACCCTGTGCCCAAACCATTGAAATGCGGTGTCTATAAATTCAATAGCGGCGATGAAGACGATCTGGTTGACAACGACGGTGGACGCCAGTGTGATGCCATCAACAGCGCCGATAGATATTGCTTCCAATACGCTCTGAAATTTCCTGAAAGATATATCAAGACACTCTTGTGAACATATTATATAAAAATATAAACATATGATAATGTGAGAATGTGTTGCGATAAAGTGAGTTTAACTTCCTCCATCGGTGTGTATCGGACATCATTTGTCACAGACACTTCACATCCTGCCATTAAACATTGTGAACGCTTTATCACAACCTTGAATATGTACATTTCAAATTATTTAGATTTGGGAGCGTGTGGAGAAATTGTAACGTGAATATGCAATATGTTATGTCGAACACTTGTGTTTAGTGGTGACTTATAAATTCTTGGGAAAAAATGAACAATCATCAGGTTTGTCAGGGTTCTCGATGTGACCAAGCACATTGTTTGACATAAAATTACACCACTGCTACCCTTGTATGTCTGCATTGGACAAAGCGGCTGTTGGGTCTACTGGCATGTTTAATGATAGTCCAGACCATGTCTAGTGTAATCGATTCTTACTTACGCCATTGTTATATTGTAAGCATCTTCAGGTTTGACCCTAGTCCGTCGTGTCTCCGGCATGGTCAGTTTCGCCATTGCGAGGGCGGCGGGGGGCAGACATCACAGACGCTGTGAGGAGGTGGTTGGCAGGAGCCTGCAGAGGGATGCTTACAACATGTAACACCATACAGAATCCCCTATCTAAGGAGCACATACATACAGCCAGCAGTATTCTGTACCATCTAAAGTCAGTGGGTTTTTTTTGTACATGTTTGTAAACACCAACACCATAGGTGTCAAATTTTGAAGACAGTGCGATGACAGGCGACAGACAAATCAGGTCTTGAATGGCATTTAGAAGTAATAGACTTCTTTATTATGAGGACATAACGTTTCAGAGCATATCCTTACTCCTTCATCGCTCGAAGAAGTAAGGATATACTCCCGAAATGGTGTGTTCCTCATGATAAAGAAGTTGACATCCATAAAAACTATCTTCGATAGAGTGAGTGAGTGAGTTTGGTTTTACGCCGCTTTTAGCAATATTCCAGCAATATCACGGCGGAACACCAGAAATGAGCTTCACACAATGTACCCATGTGGGGATTCGAACCCGGGTCTTCGGCGTGACGAGCGAACGCTTTAACCACTAGGCTACCCTACCGCCGCTCTCTTTGATAGGCAACTCACCCACTGGTCATTGACATGATATTCGTATTTGTTTAAGACCTGAGTAATTCGGGGATCCATCTCTGAGCAAATATAGAACATCGATTGTGTTAATTCTGATATTGTCCTTTTGATGATTTCAGTGACTTAAGTGTCAATATCATTAGGTATCAACAAACGGCTGTACAGATAATTAGAAGAATGTATTTTGTAACTATGGTTATTAATGTTCGTTTTGTTATAAACCAAGAAGCAAGCTAAGTGAAAGTATACATTACATACGTGAATAGATACTTTTGACACAGACACATTGAGGAAGCAGCAAAGTTATAAGCAGTGAGATACAAATGAATGTTATTGGAACTCTCCGTTCTGGCAGTGGTGCAGACACGTCGTACTTCCCAATAGAGGAAGGAAGGTGAGGTGAGGTGAAATTGGGTTTTACGTCGTGCTTGAGAATATTTCGCTCATATGACGACGTGCATGCGTGTGTGTGTGTGTATGTGCGGCTGCTTGTACTAGCCCAGACTGAAGCTGGTTTTATAGTGCTAGCCCACTGAGATACCATGCCGCAGTGAAGCATGAATACCCCACTCAGACACATTATACTGACTCCGATCCGACCAGTCCGTATTGTACCCATTAATGCCGAGCGCTAGACAGGGACCAACAACTACCAAATTTTAACGTCTTTCGGTATGACGCGGACGGGGATCGAACCCGCGACCTTCCACTCCCCGGGCGGACGCTCTAACCACTACACCACGGAGGCGGTCAATAGAGGAAGGGAATATACCCTGGATGTTGCTAGAAAAATCGACAAAATGGCGTGTCAAACTAGGTGCTAGAGAACATTGGGGTCATAACAGATTGGGGTAGACTGTGTCATGTTAGTGTCACGAGATGGGGTGTCAGATTGGATGTAGGAGACTAGATTCGTGTATCAGATTAGACAGGGTAGACTAGATAGGGGTGGGGTGTGTGAGATTAGATAGGATAGACTATCACGCCTCTAACTCTACCACATAAAGAAACTGTGCATTGTCAAAATATTATCCCAGTTGATAAGTACGGTAACAATGTCAAAGGTACATATAACTTTAATGGAGGGATCATGAGACCATAACAAGTCAGGAGAATTTCAATTGAAAAGTCAATCACAATGACGTTACGAGTCCATAAGCGGGACAGGGTCAAACGACCATGTCACAAGCTCAATAACGGGTGTGTCCACCATCGGCATTGAGAACAGCAGTGCATCGACGACGCATAGAGCCTATCAAACGTGCAAGAGGAAGGCTTGTGGGATGTCACGCCAGATTCTCTCAAGTTCTGTTGCAAGGTCAAGGACGTTATCTGGCGGATGAGGAAGACGGCGTAGACGTCGATCCATCTCGTCCCAAACATGCTCTATCGGGGAGAGATCCGGTGAATTTGCAGGCCAAGGCAGTAAGTCAACGTTGTGGTGTTGCAAAGAAATCCATAGCAACCCTTGCCCGTATGAGGGCGGGCATTGTCCTGTTGGAATGTTAACCCAGGGCCATGACGTTGCAGAAAAGGAATTGCCACAGGTCGAAGAATCTGATCCCTGTAGCCCACACCAGTTAAGTTGACCTGAACAATCACCAAAGGAGTTCTTTGGCGTGCTGTTATTCCACCCCAAATCATCACGGAACCACCACCAAAGCGATTCCTCTCCAAGACACAGGCCTGTGCATAACGTTCTCCCACGCGTCTATAGGCACGTTGACGTCCATCACTATGGGAAATGTTAAACCTGGACTCATCTGTAAAAACAACATTTCTCCACCAAAACAAGGGTCTGCGGACATGATTTCGGCACCACATTCTGCGAGCTTGTCGATGACGTTGTGTCAGGATAGGCCGTATGGCGGGACGTCGTGGTCTGATCCCGTGATGACGTAAACGTTGTCGAACTGTGTTGGGGTGGATACGACGAAGTCCTGGGATGGTTCGGGCAGTCATCACTGCAGTCTGAAACCTGTGGCGAAGATGGGTCACCCTTATCCATCTGTCCTGTCTTGGCGTTGTTACACGTGGACGTCCAGAACGTGGCCGATCGATGACGTCATTTGTGTTCTGGTAGCGTCTCACCAGTGCAGAAATGGTGTTCCGGTGGCAGTGGAAATGTGCAGCCACTTGTCGTTGAGACATTCCCCACGGACCATCCCAATGGCCTCATGACGTTGTGCAGACGTGAGCCTTGGCATGCTATGCGTTTCAATAGCCGTTTAATTTTTTGAACGATCGCAAGGGCAGGGGTTGAGCTTTCCAAAGTGACAGTATTGTGTGGCATTCATTTGCTCTGTTTCTCTTTCCCGGAATGCACGTGCAACAACGTATTGCACGTCTCAAGGACGAACCCACTGATGTCACGGAACGTGGCACGTGCATGCATGTTGGATACATGTCACTAATCTCTGAGTTTAAATCCTTATGTGTCTACACAGGTTTGATAAATTTAGATTTTAAATTTTTGTATGCACAGTTTCTTTATGTGCCTAGTATATATTCAACTATGATGGTTCTTGAAGATATTGCTAACTCTTTCTTAACATACTTATATCCAAGGTCTATGCACTGCATTAATGACACCATGACCATCTGCATAGCTACGACATCTTTAGGATGGAGGCCATCATAGTACTAGTTTTCACCTTCTTCATTAAAGAATACCTTCGACGTTACCTTAACATATAACCTACATATAACCTGATTGTATAAGTGTCCTTTATAAACGCACCCTTCAATCATTAACACTTTTACGGTTGTTACCCAGAACGTACCACCCTGTACTCAAATATTGACAGCACAGTTACATAGATTGTGGAAAGGGGGCCTGTATTACTTGGTCATCCATGAATCAAAGTTTTTCGATAATACTATTGCAAACTTATGTATGAGTAACACGTTTGTCTGAAAATAGCTGAAGGGGTAAATCATTTTATATACAGGCTATGTTAAACACATCCTATGAAAGATATAACGAATTGACTGATATCTCTAAAGAACGCTTGGGAAGTGTTGAAAGTACTGTTAGTACTTACGGGACCAAGAAACATGTTGAAGGCAGCGTTGACAGATTCAACAGCGCTCGTACCCATACAGAAGAAGAGGAACTTTCCGAAGTTCTTGACAATAACTGGAGCACCCCGTAGTGGTACAGCATGTTGACTGTGGAACTCATGAAAATAATCAGTGGCATTGTCTGGAAGGATAAATCCAATAGTGTTATTACCTCTTTGGGGGAACACGTACGATTTAAACTATAGGTATCTGACCACAATATCTGATAAATGCATATACTAAGTTAAAAGGTACTAAATGGTTCTAAAACTTTCTGTATCGATTCATTTTTTTTAAATGATCATTTGATTTACGTTCCGAATATTTAAAATTGCTTTCAAGTTCGTTTAATATAATCTCTCGACCTTGAGAGAATGTTTTTTGGCATTCCAATGATCATTATGATGCAAATATCGACCAAGTTTCTTAAGATCACATATTTGCTTGGTTGCTATTTATTATAGTTTATTCACTTATTAATAGTCACTTATTAAATACATATACATATAAAACAATACCAATTTCAATTGCATGATTTGGGCAGAACAATCACCTTACCACTGAGTGAAATGAGCAATCTGGTTGCCCATATTGTGAAATATTTGGAAAATTATGATTCATTTTCACCTATTGCCCAATTAACGCAATGAGCGGGTGTTTGTTCGCACACTGCATGCAATTAGCAGGCTGTATTGCATATTGCACGCATTGGGAAAACAGCCTGCCCAAAGCACGCAATGGGCAGTTGCACAGATTGGGTATTACATATCGTCCATTTGGATGGCAGTGATGGGGCAACTATTCCTGACAACATGAGAACCAACGCACCACAAACACAAACTGGTGATCTCTGAAGCTGTCCCCAAACACAAACTGAGAACCTTTGTCTGTGTGTCTCATGTATTCTTCAAGCCTCTCTCCAACCAGTTGAAAACGCTGTATCCAAATCTCGACCGGAGGATGAACAGCGCAAACAGAAACTGTGTTGTAATGCCCCAGAACACTGCATGCCAGTTGACCTGTAGGAAATGAGGGATTTCTGAATACGAATCTGGTTTGCTTTCCAGAACTGATTATATATTTTTCCGCATTCCGTGTGTATAAGAAGGTTATCGATTTAGTGAAAGCCATGATCCCAATCATGGATATTGTTGTGACAAGGAATAATGATTATAGTGGATGCGAGATTCAAACCGCGACCTAAGGTTCCAGGCATGTCAAGGGTAACTCAGCTCATTTACGTCTAACGCATTACATAAGGACAACACTCATTGACTGTATTAAATGATGTAATTATCATAAACCTAATGTATAATCTTATTATCAGATCTTCACCAGAAGATCCGGGTTACAGTTGGTCTTCAGCAAAATATGCTTATCGTAAGAGTCGACAAATGGGATCGGGTGGTCAGACTTCATATCTTTGTATACCAGGGTGCCGTTGTACAAAGCGATCTTAGCACTAAGGTGACCGTAACTCCCATACATTAACATAGACTTACGACAGTCTTAGCACTAAGGTGACCGTAACTCCCATACATTAACATAGACTTACGACAGTCTTAGCGCTAAGGTGACCGTAACTCCCATACCTTAACATAGACTTACGACAGTCTTAGCACTAAGGTGACCGTAACTCCCATACATTAACATAGACTTACGACAGTCTTAGCGCTAAGGTGACCGTAACTCCCATACATTAACATAGACTTACGACAGTCTTAGCGCTAAGGTGACCGTAACTCCCATACCTTAACATAGACTTACGACAGTCTTAGCACTAAGGTGACCGTAACTCCCATACATTAACATAGACTTACGACAGTCTTAGCACTAAGGTGACCGTAACTCCCATACATTAACATAGACTTACGACAGTCTTAGCACTAAGGTGACCGTAACTCCCATACCTTAACATAGACTTACGACAGTCTTAGCACTAAGGTGACCGTAACTCCCATACATTAACATAGACTTACGACAGTCTTAGCACTAAGGTGACCGTAACTCCCATACATTAACATAGACTTACGACAGTCTTAGCGCTAAGGTGACCGTAACTCCCATACCTTAACATAGACTTACGACAGTCTTAGCACTAAGGTGACCGTAACTCCCATACATTAACATAGACTTACGACAGTCTTAGCACTAAGGTGACCGTAACTCCCATACCTTAACATAGACTTACGACAGTCTTAGCACTAAGGTGACCGTAACTCCCATACATTAACATAGACTTACGACAGTCTTAGCACTAAGGTGACCGTAACTCCATACATTAACATAGACTTACGACAGTCTTAGCGCTAAGGTGACCGTAACTCCCATACCTTAACATAGACTTACGACAGTCTTAGCGCTAAGGTGACCGTAACTCCCATACATTAACATAGACTTAAGGTAACCTTAGCGCTAAAGGTTGTTTTGAACAACAGCACCCTGATCTGTAGTATATTGCTCATAATCGATCTTAAGCGAATATAACTGGAATATTGTTTAATGCGGCGTTAAGGAAGGAAAACAAACTAATATCACCAGGTCTGGGCGTTTGGAGAATATGTAACCGATAACTATGAAGAAGACCAGTCCTGCGAGGGAGAGTGAAGTTCTTTGGACTTGTTTGTAGAATGGTTAGACACAGGTACGTGATAATGAACAAGAGTATCGACAAGTACAGGAACCTGGAAACAGCAAACGGACGTAATAAAGTATCTTATAGCTAAAATACATGGAATTATCATGAAACGGCTCTCCTGTTATCAGAAATTTGCGGTCCGCTGCAAATGATATTGGACCGCTCAACCTTAACGACGGGCCACTATCAGTTCTGTTGTCAAGTGACGTCATAGTTCGACATTAGTGGCTTTCGACTGGCAGATATTCTGGGTCAAACAAGTCAAAGCAACCCAAATTCCCGCTTTAAAAGCGGTAATTTTGGCTTTCTTGTTGGTGCTAACCTTAACAATTGCACTATTAAGACTGTTGATGGACCAAAACCGAACACTGTCATAGCTTGACATGTTGCAGGCTATGGTCTTGTCAAAGGCCAAAGGTCGAATATCGTCACTTTCTGTTGTGACGTCACTTGAATTGTTCGATGACGTAATTGCATTCGGGCAGTCAACCCCGTCGAAGTTGATTTGGGTAAACTTACAGTCAAATTCCTTCATTGTTTCCTTTTTCTTTTCAACACAAATTCCATGTATTTTAGCAATAATAACGGTAATGCTATTTTTGAGGGGCATTATCATTTGCAGAAGCCCTCGGTCTTTATCAACTGCCCTCCTTCGTCGGGCGGTTAATGGAAGACCTCGGGCTTCTGCAAATGGCTAATACCCTCAAAATAACATTATTATATATACATTGTTGTAATAACTAAATACCATATGCCAGCAATTACATAGTGATAAACACAATATCTTCACGAAATAATTAATTGAATGTGTCCAATCGACATTCAGCATGTCAAGTGTCATATTTAGATATTTAGGAGGCTGGGGTGGGGTTGGAATGACGACTGGGGACAAATTGTTGTTGTTTTATCAGGCTCGAGAAAGAGATATTCTCTAAAAACCAGGATAAAAGGTGTGTGCCGATTTTCATATCTAAACAACAATAATAAAGGGATTTCGTGTTACGAAAACTTTGATTTTTATCAATTTATAAAGAATATAAAATGTTCAACAACAAAACCAGAAGTGCAGTAAAACAAAATACAAGTAGGGATAATGACTTCATCAAAGACAAAATCTTACCATCTGATTCCTTTTCGAGATTATTGGCCTTCTCAGGGTCTGGCATCACCACAACCTTCTCTGATCTTCTGGAAGATTTTCCGCTGAAGTTGCTGTAGCCAACAAGAAACAAAACAAAACACATTACCCCAGACAAGCCACGACGAGAGCCTTCATCCCCAAACGAGTAGTCTATGCAGAAGCCAAGATACACCAGGTAGAGCCAACTAATGTAACCCAGACCCAACAACGCGACCGATAATAGTCTTGTGTTCATTCAGTTTGTGTACGATTGCTGTTCTTGTTTGAGCCACTCTTCCTCCACACTTCAAATGAGTACTCTCGAAACTCCTCCTCGTCTTCTCTCTCTTCTGCTCTTTCCTCCTCCTCGACTGACAGGTCATTTAAATAATGTCAGAAGTCCATTCTCCTCAGAAGTCTTCTTTGTCAGCCTTAATTAAAAATGGAGATTGAGATAACTTATTTTCCTCATGTCCGTGAATTATGCATGTCCGGTTCATCAGAATGGATCTTAAAATAATTATCTGGATAAATAACTCCCTACATATAAGTCTCATGACTATCAGGACAATGATGTGCAGCTGATGAATCAGGAGCCAACGCACCCATGAAGATCCGGGTTAAAATTGATCCTCAGCAACCCATGCTTGTTGAAGAGTCGACTAACGCGATCAAGTAGCCAGGTTCGCTGACTTGGTTGACTCACATCACCGTATGCAAATTGCGTTGATCGACGCTCATGTTGATGATCACTGAATTGTCTGGTCGGGACTCGACCATTTACAGAGCGCCACCATATAGGCTGCAATACTGTTGGAGTGCTGCGTTAAACAACAAGCCAACAAACAGGCATAACAGCCAAAGTGCAGATTTGTTAGTTTTCTTGTTTAACGGGGCGGTGGGGTAGCCTAGTGGTTAAAGCGTTGGCTCGTCACGCCGAAGACCCGGAGTTCTAATCCCCACATGGGTACAATGTGAAGCCCATTTCTGGTGTCCCCCGCCGTGATGTTGCTGGAATATTGCTAAAAGCGGCGTAAAACCAAACTCCAGTCAGTCTTGTTTAACTCAACTATACTCAAGTTGTGTGACAGCGGTGTGTGAATAATCGAGTCTAAATCACACAGTCAGTGAGCAACAGCATGAGTATTGATGCCAGCACCTAAGATGCAAAAATATGCAGCAACCAAGTCAGTCCAGCCTACTTCTCTTTCGAGAACCATTGGTTGCCAAAGAACCGAAAACTTCATGGGCCGCCAACATACACACAATCTAATAATCAGCTTCATTGTGTACCATTGAAACCAATACCTCATTTCAAAGTGAATCAATAGTCTTGATCTGACTAACTGAACTTTAATCATGGTAGAAACAAGTCTACATACGTCTGACTTTCCAGATTCTACAAGAGCAAAGGCCCCGCAGTTCTCTTTGAGTACACCATTCTCAGTTGACATCTTCAAATATAGCGGACCCTGTGACAAAAAAAAACAACATGTCATGAACAGAAAGACATGATGTTATTGTATTTCGTAAAGATATGTAGTGAGTGAGTGAGTGAGTTAAGATTTAAAGTAGTAAAGATATGTAAGCTTTATACAGAGCAGTTAAGAGACAGGGACGAATAGGTTCGGTGACTTCGGGTAACTTCTCCACGGGGTTAAAGATCGACTTGTGAGCAAGCACGTAGCCACGGATGAAGTAAAAAGGATCGTCAAACCGTCAAGACCGAGGATGACCAGTGACCGCGATGACCGGGACGCAGTTCGCCTGGCAAGACACAATCCCATGACCCATGACGAAGAACTGTTCATAGAGACTTACCGTTCGACTCCCTACCAGAACGAACCTGAGGGTTTGCCGGTCTGAGGGAACGTCGACATCAGATCTGGCCCCGATTTCTCAAAACAAACTGAAGTCTGAGTTTTGACTTAAGTTAGAGTTTTTTACTCAAAATGCGTTTCCCAGAATGAACTGAAATCGATATCTTGATAAATGTTCTATGTTGGAGTGCCTGAGTATATCAACATGTCTTACTTGGCGCTTGTAAACATCAAAATGCAACATATGTATCTACGACATGGTCTGTGTTAAACGCAGCATTGACAAGCACACAATTTTGTTATTCTTCGTGCCGAGGTTTTTTGTTTACTGTGTCAGTAAATGAAATTAATGAAATATATATGTGTTTTCCAAAGTATAATTATTCCTGGTTATCTACCCACACACGAGGAAACAAGAGTACCAACTCGGCGTGTTTTTCTTGTTAGTAATACAGAAACTAATGATGTTTTGTAATTCAAGATGCTTGCAAACAAACTTGTATTAAAAATACAATCATAGGAAATACACATTAAACATGTATCCGCAGCATGTCAACAACTAGCAACTTTATGGCAGATCTATGTGTAGGGCTGGCTATCGATACAGATCATAGTGATCTATAATCGTTAACACATTATCGATTGATTGGCGATAAACTTATTGGAGACGTAACAAAGAGCTGTCTGAAGAAATTAATACCAGTTGTGACATCACTGGTGGGGTGGACATGTTATTGCATGAATTAATTAACAAAACAGTACCCTGGAGCCTAGATTATCTCAAGCGCTAAGATAGTCGGAAGTGCCATACATTAACATTAACTCACAACTATCTTGGCCGCTAAAGAGCTTCGAAAATCTAGGCCCTGAACATGAATTTAGAAACTGAGGTCCGCGTAAGTATCCATCTGTTCAGCAAAATGATTGATCTATATAATTGTTATGGACTAAGTACACTAAAGAAAATTATCCAAATTGTGTAATTTTATCAAAAATTGTCAAAATCAACTGTTAGTTAAACATAAAGCGAGCCACTACCAATGTATAATAGTGAATGAGAGTTTATGTTTTACATCACAAGGAACAATCTCTCAGCCATAACATGACGAGAAATTTAATGTAATTATTGGATATAGTATGAATAAAGAAGCCTGTATTTGATGGACAGTACTAGAATATCACAGATAGAATATGAAAACTGGCTGATAGCAGTTAAAGAAATATATTATTAATCAACAATACAATATAAAACAGGCTATTGATCTCCAACAACTGAAGGTAGATCCGCCATACTAGGGACCATGGGCACTTACGAGTACCTTTCCTACCTGCATGGACACAAGTTGGATTTTCACCATCCCTTCAGTCACTGGCGACAATTGATGAGTTAAGCCAAAATTTGAAGAACGAATATGCTTCATTTAAAAGCCTGGGCCTAGTTTTCGAAGCTCTTGAGTGGCGCTAAGGTAGTCGTAAGTTAATGTGAATGTATGGCGCTTACGACTATCTTAGCACTAGAAGCTTCGAAAATATAGATCTGGCTTGAATGTAGATGCTTCGAATGGAATGGGACTTACATACTCTCTTAATGGAACAATAAACCAATGTATACTAGCTCTCTGTATAGCCTAAGTATGAATTATGTATGGAGCCTTTAATACATATTTGTATTTGTACTCAGTATATCTATACACTGGAGTCAGATTTGTCTCTTCTTCAGACCCGTGAAGATCCGGGGTAGAATAGGTTGCCACAAAAGGCGACCCCATGCTTGTCGTAAGGGGCGACTAACGGGATCGGGTGGTCGGAAACTCGCTGACTTGGTTGACCACATGTCATCGGTTCCCAAGTGCGCAGATCGATGCTCATGCTGTCACTCACTCACTCTTCTTCCATGCATGAAATGAACTATAAATATGTGTAATCTTACCCGTCTCCCTTCAATCGTGAAGATCCGGGTTAAATTGATCTTCAGTAACCCATACTTGTCGTAGAGGCGACTAACGGGATCGGGTGGCCAGGTTCGCTGACTTGGTTGACACATGTCATCAGTGTAGATCGATGCTCATGATGTTGATCACTGGATTGTCTGGTCTAGACTCGATTATTTACAGATCGCCGCAAATATAGCTGGAAAATTGCTGAGTGCGGCGTAAAACTAAACTCTCTCACCGTCAGCCCTCGCTTTCTGTTTCGACACTATTGCCAGTTATATTATTATTCAATGACATTTGCATCTCTAAACTTTACGTTGTTGTATCCGCATTCATTATTTCTGAATCCGTATGACTATATGATTTACGACAAACATGGGTTCCTGAAGATCAATTATAACCCGGATCTTCATAGGTCTCTCGAACAAACGCCGACAATTTGTTGTATACTAGGATAAAACACGTCCGAGGAATATTGTCAGATAAAATAACGCCCCGATGGGATAAAACCTAGAAACGACAACTCCGAAAGTTATTTTCGAAAATGAGCATTATAGATCATATAAAAAACGAGGGTAAGTGTTTTGTCTAACTAAACCCGAAAAAGGAAATTAAATCCATTAAAAAAAATTAAGATTATTTTTCCATGAACCTTAAGAAACGTGCGTAAAATATCATGTATTCTTGAAGAAGAAATGTGAAACGTATTGTGATTTACTGGCTTATCTCAGGCCAAAGTGATACGCACTCTTGTCTATAGATACAGAAGGTTACAAGTTAGATCCACGAAAATAACCCCAAATCATTCATTACATCATTATGTTGTGTACATAAATTAAATGCAAAATGCATTTCTGTAGAAAGGCATTCGCGTTATCAACGGAAGATACAAATCTATTATCAAAGGAGAGTCATATTAGTACCGGGAACTATTATAACACAATATTATGAGCTTAAACCCGACTCGAGAACAATAGGATGACCCACGGCGAATACATAAACTACTGTTAACAGGGAATATATTATTATTTCATCTGGCAGCATCCCATTTTAGACTGACTGACTGAGTTTGGTTTTACGCCGCTTTTAGCAATATTCCAGCAACATCACAGCGGAAATGGGCTTCACACATTGTACCCATGTGGGGATTCAACCCGGGTCTTCGGCGTGACGAGCCAACGCTTTAACCACTAGGCTAACACACACCCCCTAACCCCCACCCCCACACACACCCATTTTAGAAATAAAACGCGATGAGATATGTAAACAATTATAACAATTCTATTCGTGAAGCACTCTCACCTGTCGTTGTTGGAGCCATAGGGTGTTCCTCAATTGTTACTCACTTCCGGCCTAGAAGACAAACCTAAAGAACACCGATACATGGTGGAACCATGGCGCTCAGCGGTTCGGGAAACCAATTGTCATTTCACCGCATATATTTATATGTCATGAAAATATAATCTAATTCGCGTTGGGTTGTTTAAGAATTCATTTGTTCGACTGTGGTGACAGTTGGCGTTGTTGTTTACAAAGGTTTGACAGTATTAATTTATTTGAAATATGTTTATTCACTAATTAAATAGGAATAATTCAAGAACAGCATGGCTGAGTTTTGTGTCGGACCATAAAATATTCTGACGTTACACACATTCACATTTTGAATTATTGAAAATGTATCTTTTATTGTTGAATATATGTTCATTTATATATACTGTGTTTTGAAAATATATTCTTATTTATATTTCAAGATAGTGACATGTTAAAACCATCACTCATCTGAATCTTGTGTTAATTTAATTTCTAATAAATTGGGCGGTTGGCCACGTGTATTTGGGCGATGTGTTTTCATGTGATGGTGAGTGCAGCTTGGAGTTTGGAAATTTTGGTAATTTCAATTCAAATTGTTTCTTTAGCCCGTCAGTTTATACCAGCATGTATTTCCACACGACACGTGGGCACGCTCAAAGATTAATGTGGACTCGATTTGATTCTCAACTCCTAGGGAGGGATGCAATCAGTGCTGCCCCTAAGATGCTAGGTTGACAATCCCGTTGTAAATTTGTAAAATTAAGTACACTCTCCTGGGACTAAACAAAAACATCTGAATAGTGAGTGAAGTGTTTACGACAAATCAACAGTATCTCTGCCATGGTGACGAGACTAGTTTTCTTGATCAATGGCTGCCACAATGGACAGTAAATCATTACCATTCCAAGTTTCGAGATTCCAAGCTTGCCGTTTCCATACTAAAACATTGTAATCAATACATTCATCAATAGTACATTTAATACCATTGACCACCTTACTGGAGATCATGAATTAAACAGGGTTATTTGTTACAACTACTCTCTGTGTATTTGCCACAGTCAGGAAGTGCAGATGAATGTTTTGCACTGAAAGATCTTAGACGGCGGCGATCGTCAAAGAAGCTCTGTGAACAATTCCTTGCACAGTCTTGCGTCTCTTGAGCGTTGTTTCATCCAAAGGGTTTTGAATCCGGTATTTGCCTTGTTTAAACTTGTCAAAACTCCCATCACAAAGTCGGATATTTATAAGGTGCTCTAAATGAGTAAGTAGAGTGAGCGAGTGAGTGAGTTTTGTTTTACGCGGCTTTTTAGCAATATCACAGCGGGCGACACCAGAAATGGGCTTCACACTTTCTACCCATGTGGGGAATCGAACCCGGGTCTTCGGTGTGAGTGAGTGAGGGAGTTTAGTTTTACGCCGCACTCAGCAATATTCAAGCTATATGGCGGCGGTCTGTAAATAATCGAGTCTGAACCAGACATTCCAGTTATCAACAGCATGAACATCGATCTGTGCAGCTGGGATACGGTGACATGAATCAACCAAGTCAGCGAGCCTGACCACCCGATCCCGTTAGTCGCCTCCTCCGACAAGCATGGGTTGCTAAAGACCAATTGTAACCCGGATTTTCACGGGTGAGGAGGACGACGATGATGATGGTGATGATAATGATGATGGTGATGATGATTATGCTTGTATATGCAGGTTAAATACACTGTTTTGGCATATGCACGTGACTTTCGATTCTTTTTCGATCCGTCAATCTGACTCTCAATTTTAACCCGGATCCTCACGCCGTATTTAAGCAGCCATCGCCCTACATTTAAACACCGAGATTACCATCCAGTGTATTTGGTTGCCTGACAACGAGCCTATATTGCTGGGGAACCTGTATTGTTACCCTCAGGTCGTGAGTGGGCTAACATAGTTGGATACACCCTAGGACTGTATGGATCAATCCAAAACACAGAATTTCATTCATGTCATAATAAATGATAAATACATAGTTACATCCACAAGATATCAGTTTCATACGGTTTCAGTGCCTAGTTCAAATACCGAGGGATTAGAAAACCTTCGGTTACGTACACAGTGATTACCTGGGAAAGTGTTATTGTCTGAAATCCGTTCACCTATCTCTGAATGCGTACCAAAAACAAATATTAACGTGCCGTTAACCTCCTAGGTAATAAAAGTTTAACGTGATGTCAATTTTCAAAGAGCTGGGTATGGAATTCGAGTTCACACTGATCCGTTAACAAAGGGAATGCATGTTTCAAAAGGATTGATTTTGGCGCATTGTGAATATACACATATTAGATTTTACTATTGATTGTAATGCAGACAGAAGAATAGATAGTAGATCACCGTGTCGATAACGATTCCAAGTGAGGCTACATATCTCAAACAGGTTTTGAAGATTTTGTATTCCGAGGCAAGATATGTCACCAAGACGATACCTCCGAGCCATAGGCATCACCTTCTGCAATATGATAATAATCATTAATCATAATAATTTCTATAGCGCCTACAAACCACCAGTAAGGTGCTCAGTGGCGCTGTACAAAGTAAAACACATTTCGATGGTCAATTTTGGAAAACTTAAAGCGTTCGCTCGTCACGCTGAAGACCCAGGTTCGATTCCCCACATGGTACAATGTGTGAAGCCCGTTTCTCACTCACTCACTCATTTATGTACTAACGACAAGCTCCACTACAATCTGATAACAAAACATATAAAACATCAAGAGTCATTGTCATCATCACAGACAGGTCAAGTGCATGCTACTTTGGGCAAATTAGCGTTTTGAATTCTCTGAAGTTCAGATAGCAGAGATGTTGGGATATTGAAGCAGAGAGCATTACAGTAATGGTGTTGTGATGTAACAAGAGTTTGCAGCAAGAGCTTGACTGTTTCTGTGTTGAGAAGATTAGACCGATGTTGTGAATTTTGAAAAAAAAGCTTTTGACAATTGATCGAAGTGTTGCTCCATGGGCATGTTTGTCTGAAATGTACGTCCACGATGTCTGCGACAGGTAGATAATGCAATATCACAGTCACCGATTCTGACGGTGAGTGATGATGGGACTTTCTGTAGCTGCTGATTTTATCCCAAAGTACAAAATTATGTTTTGCTGACATTTATTCTGAGATATTTAATGGTCACCCATGTTCTGATCTCGGCTAGGCAGGCTACAATTGGTTGGACTCCATTGTGCCTGAGATGGTTCGAGTGGAAATGCACAGCTGGTTACCGTCAGCACGGAGTTGGAAACGAAGACAATGGCTCCTCACAATATCTCCAATTGGCAGGATGTTGATGCTAAAGAAGAGCGGTACCAGTCCTGAACCTTGACGCACTCAACTGTGAGAAATGTTGGCGCTGAGTTCACCGACCCCAAAGGTAATGTACTGCGTTCGCTCAGAGAGATAGCACACATAATCCATGAAAGAGCAGTACCGGTGATTCTCATCTCTTGAACAACACAGCATGGTCGATTGTATCAAGAGCCGCCGATAGATCTAGACGAATAAGCAATGTCATTCTTTCTGATCCATAGATTTCATGATGTCATTGTGAACTCTGACAAAGTGCTGTCTCGGTGCTCTGGCGACGGAAATTTGCAGACTGAAAGGTTAGAGTACACCATTTTAATTGAGATGTTTGAGGGAGACTCAGAGAGAGAATTCTGTCTAACGTCTTTGAAATAAAGGACAGGTTTCACACAGGCCTATAGTTTTTAAGTTCATTCCGATCTGGCTTCATGTTGTTAGCAATGGCGTGACAGCAGCCACGTTGAAAGATTCAGGGACAAGACCATCCTTGAGTGATATGTTCCCAATATCCAAGAGCAGATCCGAAACATTGTCTATAGTCGCTTTCAGCAGCCAAGTAGGGATTGCATCCAGTGAAATTGATTTTGTTTTTGATTTCAGAATCACGTCTTTTAGTTCCATCGAGTAAGACATTGTGAAGTATCTAAGTGGATTTCCAGTAAATTCACTTAAGTGAAAGTCCCGTTTAAACAAAGCACGTTTTTGTCAAGACCATCTCTGATTTATCAATTTTAAGTAAAGAACGATGTAGTGAGTTAAATGAGTACGTGTTCGAGGGTTCTATTATGCATGCATCTTTGCCATAAACCGACATCTTCCGAGATCTGTAAAGTCTCCATTAATCTTGCGCTACTGGCCATTTCGTACAAGTTATACACAAAGAACTTAGTTAAGCATCCCCTGACATATCCAACGATTGAATGTGCTCCGATCTGAACCCTTTGGAGCATATCTGGGACATGATTGGTCGTCGTGTACAACAAAGGGATCCTCCTGTACAGAACCTGGTCCAATTGGAAGCTGCTTTACACAAGGAATGGCGTAGTCTGCACCTTCAGAGGATCAGGAGGCTGACAGGGGGTATGAAGAGGAGTGTGCTGCCTGTCATACAGTCACATGGTGGTTACACTCGGTATTGACCTTGAATCGTGTAAGGTACGCAAAATGACATTTTGAATGTTCACATTCACCAATAAATTCAACTTTTAACATCCCAGGGCCATACTTGTACAGACATAGTTTTGTATGAAAATCAGTGGGGCGTTTTTGTAAATGAGCAATTATCATCATAAATTCAACATGGATTCCAGTCATATTTTCGTTTTGTATGAGTCAAAGGATCATACGGGTAAGAAAAACTCATGTTTTTTTCTTCATGGTCACCATGAGAAGTTTCATGTACGTGTTGGAAATCTGTCATTGCAAAAATATAATGGGTGCTTAATTAAGTTCGTTGTGTATATATCGCCACACATGAGGTGGCCTAAAGTCCGAAGTCTAAGGTCCCCAGTTCAATGTGCAGAGTGGCTTCCCTTAACGTGTGCCAGAGACCAATGATCACAGGTTCGAATCCTGGTACATTCTAAGTTTATCAATGCCATAACTATGCCCGTTTCTTGTAAGCGTTCGACACTTGCATCTTTCGGCATTTCGTCCACCACAAAGCACACATGCCGTGAAGGAGGCGTTGAAGTCCAAAGTATCCTAGGCTTCTCCTTTCATTCATACATGGGTACAATGAGTAAAGCCCCATTTCTTGAGTCCCCCACCGTGATATTGCTGGAATATTGCTAAAAGCGGCGTAAAACCAAACTCAGTCAGTCAGTCATTCATACTGTGATCGGTTTGTTGGCGTGGCTTCCTATGTCACTGTATCCCGGAGATGTATATGCTTTAAGGAGGCGGCGGGATAGCCTAGTGGTAAAGCGTTCGCTTTTCACGCCAATGTTCAGGTTTCCATTTCCTACATTGGATTAATATGTGAAGCCCCGGTGTCCAAACCGTGATATTGCTGGGACATTCATAAAAGCGGCGTAAAACCTTACTCAGTCAGTCAGTCATGTTTCAGTCATTACATTCCTGTATTTTCATATTTACAAATAGCAATCTAGGAATAAAGCTGACTATGGCATGGCATCAAACGACATTCGCGCTTCACTTAACATTTCTTAGAAGATCACATCAAGCGTGAAGACTGCAGTTTATTCCCACGAGAATAGTTCAGGTAGACCGTTTAGATTGCGTCTTGGGACAGCAGTGCTTACTTCTTAGGATGAAGTTCTGAAAATGGGAGAAAAAAAGAGTTAGATAAACGGAACTATATAGAAAGGGTATATGTAAAGTTCGTGATTAGGTATCTCTGTCCTCCACTGTAATAGAAATATTGAAGTATCGAATGAATGTAATCATCAACATCATCATCAATATAATGATCTTCCTCATTGCCATCGTGAATATTGTCAGTACAATCATTACACCTTATGTTGTCATTGTCACCGTTATAATAATCATTCATTTACTAATTACCACAGTTAAATCATGATTATCATAACTTGTGTCACCATTACCATCATAAATGTTATCATTAACATCATTCTTATCAATATCTTCATGAATATCATATTTACAGTCATGTAATGCAATAATCAACACCACAATTATTATATCCTCTATCATCTACAGAACTGTTGAGATTCTTGTGAGGCGTTTAGAAGTTGTTGAATATATAAGACAGGTATATGGATGGCAACCTCGTCTTTATTGTATAACACGACGTTTCTGGGCTACGTCTTGCCTGAAGAAGGGGCAGAAGTAGCCCAGAAACGTCGTGTTAATAAAGAAAAGTTGCCATCCATATATTTGTCTTATCTACAAACTTCGTTATATACCCAACTGTTTATACTGTCCGTTGTCAACAGATATTTCCAAATGAATAACTTCATCCTCTGAGACTGTGAGTATTACACACACGAAAATATTTTTAACTCCCTCACTAACTCCTTTATCATCATAATATCTTCTTTACCTCATAATATTTTCATTGTGAGTGAGTGACTTAGTGAGGTGAGTTAATATTTAACGTCACATATAATATTTTCATAACCATCGTTACCATTATTGACTTCGTTGGCACATGACCATTGTCTTATCATCACAATTAGAATAATCGTGCATGCAGAATGGTTGAAAATAAATCACTAGACACATGAGACTGGTAAACGTGTGAGCTACTCGGATGTTGTGAACGTTGTTTGCTCGAAGACGACCACGATATCGCGTGATCAGATGGAAACATGTATGAATAATTACATTTGTATGTATTTCACAAAGCGTTTTGTTATCACATTTACATCCGAGGACACATTAAATGTGACGTCCGTCAGAAATACAATGTTGACATCCGCTTGTCAACATTTATCTGTCAATACGATATGTACATACCATTAGGGCTTGAGTTCGTCTCGGAGAATGAATTTATTTATTGCATTTTCTGTCAATCAATGTAAATGGATGTATGTATTATAAATGTGATAAAATAATTAGATTGCTTTGGGATAAACATGTGAGACCACAAAAAACTCTTATCACCGTAAAAAATCAACGGCGCGCATCAATTAAAACGTGCTGTGGACATTCATAAAGTATGGATTTTGCATCAGCAAATGTTGCAGCGTTCGTAAACGAGCGATGCAGCTATGCGGGCTGGTACGAAATTAAATGAATATATTTGACTGACTGACTGACTGACTGAGTTTAGTTTTACGCCGCTTTTAGCAATATTCCAGCAATATCACGGCGGGGACACCAGAAATGGGCTTAACACATTGTGCCCATGTGGGGAATCGAACCCGGGTCTTCGGCGTGAGGATCCAACGCTTTAACCACTAAGCTACCCCACCGCCCCAGAATATATTTTGAAGTATATATTATATTTACACTGTAATCGTCCTATCTGAGGTCATGACGTATCCACTGTGATCGTCATATTTGAGGTCATTAAGTATTCACTGTGATCGTCATATTTGAGGTCATTAAGTATTCACTGTGATCGTCATATTTGAGGTCATTAAGTATTCACTGTGATCGTCATATTTAAGGTCATTAAGTATTCACTGTGATCGTCATATTTAAGGTCATTAAGTATCCACTGTGGTGGTCCTATTTGAGGTCATTAAGTATTCACTGTGATCGTCTTATTTGAGGTCATTAAGTATCCACTGTGATCGTCATATTTAAGGTCATTAAGTATTCACTGTGACCGTCATATTTGAGGTCATTAAGTTTTCACTGTGATCGTCCTATTTGAGGTCATTAAGTATTCACTGTGATCGTCATATTTGAGGTCATTAAGTATCCACTGGACAAAGTATTGTGAATGGGTACTTCGTGAGGATGGGAAAGTCTGCAAGTGACTGCACGAGTTGTATACTCCCCAGGGAGTTGAGATTGATAATACGATGCGCTGTTGAGATTGACATCCAATGATCGAGTGAAAAACCAGCGCCTTGAGCATGTACAAGTTGCGTGGATATGTGCGCTATATAAATATCCTATAATAATGATAATATGTATGCGAATGCGTGCTATGCTGTTGAGGTTGAATATCACTAGAGTCGTAGTAATTATTGGGAATTTCAAATATACCAAACTTACAGGCAACTAAAACATTAACGTGTATATGGCGTACAATTAGGCTCTTTTGCGTGAGAAATCAATGACTTACGATTGCTTACAGAAATCTAAGCATCCGGTATTTACCAATAATCAAGAGTGCGTTTCCGAGTATGTAACACACTCATAACTCATCAAGGTATAAAAACATCCGAACTAACTGGCCAAAATGAAAGAGTATTATATATGGATTCTTTAAATTTCTATGTACATTGTAATATTCTATAGAACATTATATAGACACACTCTGGTGCTTCTAAATATTTACGTCTCGTTAGTTAGGCATAGAATTAGCCAGCATGATAAATTCATGACAGAGCAAATATTTGCGACAAAACCTTTTACACATACATAAGAAAATGTCATTGAACTAAAGTCGAGTGTACGATTGTACGATTGTCGTGGGTATCTGTATGTGACTCACTATCAAATAGTGATTGAGTGAATGAGTGAGCTTAGTTTTCGCCGCTTTTTAGCCATATTCCAGTAATATCACAGCGGGGACACGAGAAATGGGCTTCATGCATTATACACAATTTGACAATCGAGCCGGGGTTTTCTGCGTGACGAGCGACCTCTTTAACCACTCAGGTACCCACTATAAAATAGTTAGGATTCCAGGTGTACCTACGTATTGTTGGCTTGGTTCGTCTTCGACAACTTTGAACGAGCCTTCTTCATTCACATCACATATGAGCTGGATAACGGAAGTTCTGAAACAGCATCTTTACATTGTTTCAAACAAATCATCTGAAACATAACGATTGTACATGATAAAACCAAATTATTATGAATATGTTTACTATCCCATTACATATCAGATCTATCCGCCTGTCAACCAATCTACCTATGTATCTTTGTTTGTGTGTATGTGAGTGTGTGCATGAACAGACACATTCCAGTAGTGTGGCCATTGTTTTGGTATACAGTCATGTATTAACTTTAACAATCTATGAATACGTGAGGATTTAATAGGCATGACTGTAACACGTGAATCCACTCAAACAGACCCGTCTTCAGCAACCCATTCCTGTCGTACGAGGTGACTCACGGGATCAGGTGGTCAGGTTAGCTGACTTGACTGACACATATCATCGTGTTCCAGTTGTGTAGATCAATGCTAACGATATCAATAACCTGATTGTCTGGTCAGGACTCGATTATGTACAGACTGTCGTCATACTGCTAAAGAATTGCTGAGTGCAGAGTTAAATCACACAAACAGCCATGTAATTGTGTTGAAATGTTTGTTGTTTTCCGTTGCACTCGACAAAATTCCAGATATATGACGTCAGTCTGTAAATTATCGAGTCCAGATAACTAAGCAAAGAGCAACGATATATGCAAGTGGGATATGTTGACATGTGTCAACCAAGTCAGGGAGCCTGCAAACCCCATACCGTTCGTGGCTGTATGCAACAAGTATGGTATGTATATTTGAAAAACAGTCATAACTACACTCTCAAGGACCTTGTATAATCCCAAGGTGGAATACAAGGGCAGGGCACACAGCAGCTGTTATACTCACAGTTACGTACAAAATATAAAAATGATACAACCGAAATCTTGGAAAACATTCAATGCAAATGTCACTTGTATACATGTCAAACCCCTTCTGTCTTGTAAACCGCCTGAATAATCTTCTTTAAGACCTTTGTGTTAATGAACAGGTCAGTCTTGACAGTTCAAGAGTCAAAAGTGAAATGTCAGTTATGACAATGAATATGTTTACAATGACAGTGAAGATCACAGAAGAAGCCAGGAATGTTAGTGTAGTGATCTTGTCATTAGAAACAGAACGTTACAGACTTGTGTTTACTTTAAAAATCACTCAGAAAAAGCAACTATTATGAACTGCAACCAAAGGGGAATATTTTGGTGTTTATACACACTCAACTACAAAGCAAAGTGGTCATCCTGCAAGACTCGCTACATCCACTTGAATCATCAGCGGCAGATTCACAGTCTCGCCTAGGCCATTGCACTGTCACAAGGTATGCCTATCTTACAAACTCAGTTCATCACTATAATTGGAATGCCAAGACCAAGTCCGTATTCTGGCACAGTTAAGATAGAAATAAAGTTGGATCCATTATCTCTCATTGATTTCCAAAACGACAAAAGATGATCAAACCATATTGTTTTAAAGCTGGTCAGATGTTCAGATCTATCTGAACTAGTGGTGGTCCGTTTAAGTGAAATATTCGAAGATTGGTCGCAGTGACTAAAAACGACCAAGCAATCGATCATGTTTTCTCATAATCGAACACAAACAATTCTGGAACACTTGTTTGCATTAACAAAAATTTCACAAGGTTGGCTTTGTCTGTTACATTTCATGACCACTACAAGTTCGTTCCAAGTCATGATTGAATTTATCTTCAAGACTCCAAGAAATTAATGTTCCTAACCTACTAATCATCCTTTAAAGATGTGAAATTTGTCAATGCCTTGTGTGCAATTTGCAAAAACACCAAAGAACTACAGGTTTTTTTCTTTATTCTTTTTGTCCATTAACAAATATAATCAGGAAAATTTCATAAATGACGCTAACCAAATATTATTTTCGATGATTGATCGGTTGTAATGAACCAATCATCAATTATGAGATTTTGACCAATTCCCAGCACTAATCTGAACACAACAAAGAACAGGCAGAGGTCGACGTGCACACATTTGTGGGGATCTTTAGAGTTGTCAACGCCAGCAACATTACCAGTTGTTTCACCTTCTGTCGTAGATGTCAGAAACGTTGTAAGCGAGGACGAGACCCAAACTGGGGTCCTGTATGAAGCTGGCCTGTGTGGAGTTCCCGAGGCTGTAGCTGAGGTCAAAATGCGGAGTCAGCTCGCACAACTGGAATGCAAAAGTTCTCTTTGATGCAAGAAAAAGATCCTATCATCCAAGTGAAAATATGACCCACAAGGAATGCGTGTTCCAGTTTGGCCTTTCAGGTACTTTAGACTTTGTTTCCTTCCTTTAGACCACTATTTATTTTTCAGTTATTATCATTAATAGAAGGAACTGATAATACAACTGAAATGCAAAAGTTCACTTTGACGCTAGAATAAGGACCCTAGTTCTGTGTCAGTTATTATCATTTATATTTATTTAACCAAATTTTTTCTGTACCCACAAGGATCCCTCTCACTGATTGCAAGCCTGTTATATGACAATATGCCCAGCGGGCACACAACGTTGAGAAAACGTTTAATCAACGTTGACTTTTGGTTGTTTGGTTGATCAACCTTTCATAAAACCTTGATTCAACGTTCATCATGCGACCAAAGAAAATTAGTCGAGATTCGTTTAGTTGTCAACGTTGTTTCAACGTAAGGAACCAACAAAATGTCAACTAATTGTTTCCTTGGTAAATTTGATACATAATTTATATTGGTAATAGGTATCCAACTTAGCATCTATCATTTCTGAATATTAATTTGATAAAAGATCCAGATCCATAATCTAACATATTGTTTGATTGTGCGTCGATCAACGGAAGGAAATGTTACGTAAATCATCGTAATTGAAAATGAAAAAATAAATGATTTTAGGTATAAAGTCAGCATTTATCCGAATTGCATTAAATTTGATATTTTCCCGCAAATTCCCGACAATTTGCTTTCAAACACATGCTAGATGTTGACCTTTCGATCGCCTCGTTTGGTCATATCCGGGCTTGCGCACAATTAACGCGCGCGCAAAGGCAGTTGATCGTTGTCAGTTCGGCGTTTCACTTTGGCGAAGTTCAACGCAATATCGTTTTATTTTCAACATCTTTACGGCATGCTGGTGTTTATTTGGTAAGTATTTCCTTCATGTATAATGAAAGGTTACCGGTATGTCACTTACGTGTTTCTCAATTTCGTGGAAGCCCGTGTTTTCCATGAACTTGTTTTGTTATTTTTCAATATATTTGCATGCATGTATTTGGCATTTTATTATATAATCGAATAAGATTTCCTTTCGTACCCATCACCTGATTGACTTTTGCAAATATTAATTGATAAATAATCAACGAAATACATCTATATAAGGGCAGCTATACAAAATCAAATAGAATCTATCAATATTATATACTACATCACATTATTATGAAAATTAGTTCGTTTTAATAGATCTATTAGTAAATTGTGCATTGATCACGCCCTGAACCGTGGATAATTCACATCAAAATGTCTTGTGCAAGCCTTTGTGAAGGGTGAAATTGTATTTAACTTATTTGAACTTTTTTTTATTTATAAAATGTGTAACTCCACTAATGATTCTTTGTTAGAACAATTAAAAAAAAGGAACCCAAAGACTTTCATTCTTACACTGGTTTGGAAGGGTTGTGATGATTTATATTTCTTCATGGTTAAAATGTTACATATAAAAGAAGTAATTTAGAAAGGAAAACTTAATTATTAAAAATAAGATTTATCTTTAATGGAAGATTGGGTGGCATCAATTTTGTGGATCACATGAAGGGGAGCAATGCTAAGGTAAAAAGTTTTTAACATTCCACCTGTTTGCCAGTATCTCCATCACAAAGTTTAAGAGAAAGATGATAATGATCTTTCATTACCAAACACTTTGTTTTCTCATCCTTTAATGTAAAAAATGCCTTTGTTACAATTTATGACTCCTGATAGCAAAATTGCTACATCAGTACATCACCTATTTAATTTAAAATAATCTTTTCCGGGAATCTCTAAAGAAAACTAAATCTGACAGAATAACAACAAACTTCCATTGGTTTGCAGGACAATGTCAAACAGTTTGATGTCAAGAATGAATGTTGATGGGCGAAACTGCAAGTTTTCTGTTAAGAATGCAATATTGTATTCAATTACCTCTGGTATGTTAATTACCAAATGCTCTTTGTCAGCATTTTCATCATGACCATAGCAACAAATATATGACAGTAAAGCATCGTCTAATTCATAGTCTAATTGAATAATCAACTTGCAATTGAGAATTTTCTTTGAAAATGTTTAAGAAGACTTCCATTCCTTTAGCTAAAAATATAAATTGTTTACACTATAAAAGCACTTTTCCTCATATTTTGTATTGGTGCTGTTTGTATGCATGTTACATATGTTCACGTGCCAAGTTACAGCAGTGAAAGGAACTTTCAAGTGATTGATTAAACAAATACGTGAACCATTTAAGACAATATATCTTCCATATACATGCATTTAAACATAAATATTTCAGAATGTGTCCTATCTCAGGATGGGAATGCATCCGAAGCAAATTTCAAGAAAGAGATAGGAACCTTTCTGAAGTATCCACCGTCAGAGCTGGGAGTGGCAGAAAGAAGACAAGCTAATAATTATTTGTTTGCAGTTGTAATTGTGTTGAAAGATCTGAACTGTGGTATTGAAATTGGTGGCATAAATGTCAGTTTAATGCTATATGCAGATGGTATTGTGATATTAGCACAACGGAGATCAGCTACAGACTATGTCATGTATGATGCTTTACATAATGCTTTAAATTTAGTCTAAAACAATTTCTCTCTCTGTGTTAATAAAGATTTCATGAGAAGTGTCTTGTTTTATGTGCTGTCTTCAGGTATAGTCCATGCATGGTGACAGTAATTGCAATGCATTTATTCAGGGGTCTATCTAATCGCTAAAATTCAGGCAAAATATCTTCTCGGGATAACAAGATAACAATACAACAGTAAATAGTTTTTCATAATTTGGAATACTCTTTCCTTCCTACTGGAATTATATTTCCAACTGACATAAAACTTAAATGAACATTATATTGAATGTGGAATTTGAACCAAGTATTTTATGAGGTAAATCTTTTACTGGAATTTTCTGTTTCACTGTTTATTGCAGGTACCATTTTTGGCATTTTAATTGGATGCAGGAGTTTGGTGCTACTTTAGTGTAGTTTAAAGTTGAAGTGCGAGTCTATTTACAGGAATTGGGAATACAAGTATTGTAACCTTGCTTGAATTTTCACGTATTTACGTTAGATTTCTAAATATAAAAACTCCCATACACAACCACGGAACAACTCATTTAAACGTTAATAATAGGTCAGACTTCAACGTTCATTCCACGTCGGATATCTACGTCTAAATACTTTCATATACAACCCTAATTTCAACGTTGAGGACCAAACCTATTCTCAACGTTGAAACAACGATGATGTGCCCACTGGGTGTGAATTAAAGTTGACAGTCAAGTTGGGATCAACAAACTGCAAACAAGCTACATTTGTACATGATACCTGTAGTAACATAATCAGTACTAACTGTCGAAGAGATTGTGTTGTTTTAAGACGACGGCGTATGGGACATTAACATTTTACACATTCTTTTATTTTAAGGGGAGATGTTCCTCCTTTGTGTATTCCTAGTTAATGTCAGTTTACCATGAGACATATTACTTTACATGTTTTTTTTTACTTTTAGACAGCTTGGATACTGCATTGATACGTGTACATATCTTAATGTTTCTACTTTCAAAAAACATTTTACACAAGTTCATAGCAACCAGATTCTATATTTCTTATGAAAAGACATAGCTTTTACCAAAACTTTCAATAGTGTTTGTTTTGTCTGTAATATATAACTTATATTTTACATTGTCTTTGAGATCATACGTTTTAGTATTGTATTTCGTGTGTATGTGTTAGATTTAATAGTTACTGGTTCTCGTCTCGTATAGCTGAAATAATGATGAGTGAGTGAGTTTACGCCGCACTTAGCAATATTCCAGCTATATGGCAGCGATCTCTGCATAATCGAGACAATCCAGTGTTCAACAGCATGAGCATCGATCTACACGTACGCAATGGGGATACGATAACCAAGTTTCAACCAAATCAGCGAGTCTGAGCATCCGACCCTGTTAGTCGCCGCATACAACAAGCAAGGGTTACTGAAGATCAATTCTAACCCGAATATTCATGATGCGGCGTAAAGCAATATTCATTCATCAGTTTACAGACGGCCCAATATCACAGGAGGGTAGTTAATGTCCTGGAAATATCGTTACTCTCATTACAGCCCGAACAACCAGTGCTCACTACGATAACAGCTCATGCACTATGGTATGGCATTCACACGAAGAACACAACAAAGGTCATCGTGACACCTGCCAAGAGACACGTTTTGAGCAAGGGGATGAACTCATGGCCTTCAATTCCGCTAACATCAAACTGAGAAAACGTTTTGAGTTATTCGAACGCCAACATTCAGAATTAGCTTAACATTTACATTGTAATTATAGCTATTGCAACCAATAGCATACTGGCATCTGCAAGAAATGTCAGCGTTTAAATCAATGCATGGGGCATAATTTATCTGTATCTTGTTGTTTGACTTAATCACAAGCTGATGTCAATTTATTTACTTTTGTGAGCAGTCTACCACGATGCCATTTAGCATGTATTTGTTGCTGCACGGAGGAGTATGGAGCTATATGACGACGCTCTTAAGTTTGCACCCAGTGCATCCTGAAAACTTTCAAGACAATTCCAACCCTAGAATATCTTCAGCAACGCATGCTTGTCGTAAGAGGCGACTAACGGGATCGGGTGGTCAGACTAGCTTACTTTGGTTGACACATGTCATTGTGTCCCATTTGCGTAGATCGATGCCTATGATGTTGATCGGGGCGGTGGGGTAGCCTAGTGGTTGAAGCGTTGGCAATTACTAACACGGAATAAGGGGGCAAGCGATCGCAAGCAACCAAATTTGGGACCTTAGTAGGGACCGTGGGGACTAACAGTTCTTCAAAATATCGTCTTAGTGATCTTTCATCTCAAGCAGGAATGATACTGAATAAGACCTATGATATTGAAAGTTGACAGAATCTGTTTACTAAATATAGCGGGGCGGTGGGGTAACCTAATGGTTAAAGCATTGACTCGTCACGCCGAAGGCCCGGGTTCGAATCCCCACTTGGGTACAATGAGTGAAGCCCATTTCTGGTGTCCCCGCCGTGATGTTGCTGGAATATTGCTCAAACCAAAACCAAACTGGCGTAAAACCAAACTCAGTCAGTCAGTTATGATGTTGATCACCGGACTGTCTGGTCCAGATTCATTTTTACAGTACGCCACCATACAGCTGGAATATTGCTGTGTGCGTCGTTCGATGGCAATAGTGTGCATGTCCATTTAACGTTTTAGGGGCATTTTGTCTCATCACTAATACCAAAGTCCATCGTAAAGAATTCATTACATAGTACGTTGAATACTACCTTGAGTTCAGAAATATCATGACGGAGGACACAAGAAATGGATTGCACACGTTTAATTCGGGTGGGAAACCGAACCCGTGCTTTAGGCGTCACGAACCAACTCTGTAACAACTACACTACCCCACGTAACCTAATAGCAGAGTAAAACTATGATCAATTATAGTAATAATTGTCTGGTCGACAAATATGTCAATGACACGTCATTAATATGAAGGCTTTCATAAAATCATTTGGAGATCTGGGATGGAAAGTTGCCTGATTCGTTGATTTGGTTGATGGGCCATCGAACCCAGACAGCGTGGAACCTTGCTGATAATATCACTCACTGGACTGTCTGGTCCAGACTCGAGAGGCCAACGTCATATAGCCGGAGTTTAGCGTTAAACGTTAAACGTGCTTAACAGAAGACAAAATGTACATTGGATTGCAAATACAACCTCCACTTGGTGACAGCCTTGTTCGTCGAAGTTAAAACATGGGTTCCAAGAAAATCTCAACGTGGCTTCTTTGTCCTTCGTGACATCCATGAATCTGAAAGAAACAACACGTTTTCGTATTATGCAGTCCTATCGTTGTATCAAAATGGAAAAATGAGGGCAACCATTGGGAACACGTAAACTGAGGGAGTGGCGGGTAGTACCGGTGATGTACGACATGCCACCTCGTGTCATCTCTGATTTTTGGGTGAACCAACTGTGGTGAACCCAAATCACAAACTCCACTATGAACTATGAAACTATACTTCACAAATCGGCCTCATTACACAGGAAACAGTGTATCCTACCTTGGTGAGCTGTCATTGTTAGCTAGGGGACGCAGATCTATAACACCGTCTTCTGTGACGGTTGTGCACGAGTTGTTGTCCTCAACGCCGTTCACAGCTATGAGGTATGGTGTCATCAACAGGCACAGTATCAGGACCATAATAAAACAAATTCTTTTACTTGACCCAGCATGAAGTGAACAAATCAACCGTGTGAGATAGCTACACAGATATCTCTGCTAGTGTGGCTTTCGCTGGTCTGTAGATAAGATAAGGTCACACTAGGTGAGGTGAGGTGAAATTGGATTTAACGTCGTGCTTGAGAATATTTCGCTCATTTGACGACGTGCCTGCGTGTGTATGTGTATGTGCGGCAGCTTGTACCAACCAAGACTTAAGCTGGTTTTATCGTGCTAGCCCACTGAGATACCATGCCGCAATGAAGCATGAATACCCCACTCAGACACATTATACTGACTCCGAGCCGACCAGTCCTCGTTGTACCCATTAATGCTGAGCACCAGGCAGGGACCAACAAGTACCATATTTTAACGTCTTTTGGTATGACGCGGTCGCTGATCGAACCCGCGACCTTCCGCTCTCCGGGCGGACGCTCTAACCACTACACCACGGAGGCGGTCCAGTGAGATTACACTCTGTAAGATAAGATCAGGAATTAGTTCATGCAAATAATGAATAGATGCGTGATTTTTTTAAAACCAGTCAAATTATAAAGCCTGACCACCCAAGCAAGAAAATCCCGATGAGGATGTACTGGTTTGTGAACGAATTGAAAAACGAAATCCCCAACGGGCATTTCATTGACGAGTACATGTATTGCTACAATGTTTTATACAAGCTATCTTGACAAAAGGCATAAGTGGTTTATTTCACGATTGAGGCATGTTTGTTAACATTGTTCCGATATAGATCCTTTGACTTTCGATTTATCATAAATATCGGAGACGTTAATATACAATACCGAATTATTTCAAGTCTATTATATTTTCCGAACATAATTTTAAAGCGTTGAATACAGTCTTAAATGTGTATATTGTGTCAGAAGATTGAAACTTTTTTCTCCCAAAATGTAATGTATGATATTAGCGATGACACAATTTTCATATCGATAATCAACAATAATTTTTCTTAGCGACGATAGTTTCAGATTATCGATCATTTTAGCCAGCCCTATTCTTTTCCGATTGAGTCTGTGTGCAATCTGAGAGTATTAGCGATGTTGTTCATGAACATGCCGGCTCTTAGTTTATACAAAGGTTTTGTCCTAACTACGCACGTGTTAATAAATAATAACCATAAAATATAACGAAAAGGGGCCCATTTTCAGAAACTATGGTAACATCATCATGGTGATTGTCCGCATGACAGACTTTCTGAGATAGTGGTTAAGGTTTTCACGCCGAAGATCGGGTTCGTATGACAATGTGAAGCCCATTATATTGCTGGACCTTAAAATCTGCATAATTTATGTTCACTTTGGAAATATACCTAAGTGGTGTATTCTTGTGGGTTGACGTACACGCATATTTGGTCACAACTCACATCAATCACGATTAGAACCGATATACCAAGTTCAGTTAATAATTTCTGTTGGGTGTACAAGAGGCCAGTTTGAACAAACTCACTTGCCAAAGGTGAGACCTCAGTTGGCCTTTTCTGTATTTACACAACTTAATGACATCATTTTAAATTGTCACACTATCAACATTAAACTAAAAACAAACCCCCAATACATTTATTTAACAACACTTCATATCGAATATACATATTCTTGAATGTTCTGATGAAATAAATCACCTCCATAAAGTCATATCAAGGTTGAACATTTCATTAACTAACTCAGCGCCCCTGACCACCTGATCCCGTTATTTGCCTTTCAAGACAAGCATTAGTGGCTAAAGACCATTTCTAAACCGGATCTTCACAGGTTAATAATAATGCTATCTTTTGCGCCTAGAACCCAACACCATGCTGCTCTCTGGCGTTACATTATTACCCTGACGGAATTGTACTTTCAAAGCCGCTACTGAGCGCTTCGCCCGATCGTATAGGTCCGTACACCCGCTTCTCAGGTATCCATTTTGAACAGCTGGACGGACTGAGTGCAATGTGGACGAAGTGCGTTGCCCAGGGTCACAACAAGTATGAAACCCAGGTCACAAATTTTGGTGTCTCCACCGGGATTCTAACCCAGGCCTTTGGCGTGAGATGCCTGTATGCTAACCATTACACCGCTGTGCTCCACATAGTGATAAATGATACTATGTGGAATATATATACTATCATGTACGTAAAAAATATTTGTAAGTTTCATCTACATTGTACCATCTACGTAGATGAGTGAGTGAGTGACTTTAGTTTTACGCCGCACTCAGCAATATTCCAGCTATATGGTGGCGGTCTGTAAATAATCGAGTCTGGACCAGACAATCCAGTGATCAACAGCATGAACATCCAACTGCGCAATTGGGAACCGATGACATGTGTCAACCAAGTCAGTGAGCCTGACCACCCGATCCTGTTAGTCGTCTCATACGACAAGCATGGGTTACTGAAGATCAATATTCTAACCCGGACCTTCACGGGTATGTACGCAGATGAACGTATCTCCCAGATGTATATATCACCTATGTGAATGAAAGTATCTTCTAGATACGCTTCTATCCATTTCGGAAAATGATATTAAACATTTAAAGGAGCATCGGATATGCATCCTTTGCTATGAATGTTAAATCCGTGTATATAATTAAAGGTCCTTGAAGTAGAGGTAAAAGACAATAATCAGTATCGATCATCCCCTAAAACGAATTCCACTGGTCACGGAAGGCAATAAGCGGAAAACAATTTATAATGCCAGGTGTTCGACCAAACGGTAAGAAAACCCCGCCTACGTGTAGGTCGCACAACCGCACCGTTGTCAGAGAAGTGGTTGTTCTTTATCTAACACGGCGAAGTAGTACTCTCATGAGACGTCTTCCCGTAAACACATCTGACAATGAAGCGATGGACAATTACTACCAGGGACACAGCGTACTAACTGACGTTGCTGAAATATTTGTTGGTTGGTTGTTGTTTAACGTTGCACTCAGCAGTATTCCAGCTGTATGGAGTCAGTCTGTAATTAATTGAGTCTGGACTTTCAATTGTTCGGTTTTACAGCTGCTAGATAATACTTAATACCGATTATTTCATCGATTTACCGAAATTGATTCGATTTTCCTGACGATGGACTGGTTATCGATATAGATCAGTGAGCTTGATAATCGTTAACGTAATATCGATCTATTATCGATAGATATCAGAAACGTAGTTTTGAGCAAAACTGTCTGAAGCAAATGAATATATTTCTCATTACTGGTGAGTGGTGACGTGCATGGATGATTAACAAAACAGCGTCCTGAACATAATTTAGAAGCAGTCCATGAATACAGTCTTAAATGGGTATATTGAGTGAGAAAATTGAAACCTTTTTTTCTCCCAAAATGTAATGTACGATATTATCGATGACAAATTTTCATATCGATACAGTCTTTGCAACACTAGTTGAGCGAAGTTTTATTGTTTCCTGATGAACAATCTTGCACAATGGATCCCATGAATGTGTATGCCACTGAACAATGAGCGTCCGTTGGAAATATGAAATAACAAAAGCAATAAAACATTGTTTGTGCTGTTCAGAACTCCTCCATGCAAACCAGACCTTACTACGCTTAGATTTCAGACACTTGCAATATACCTTTAATATGTGTATAGCTGGCTTACTGGATTTACAACTTTCATTTATATTTTTATATCGTTCCTAAACTATTATATATTATCGTATATGGAGATCGAGAAACAGTCGACTTTGTTGTTTGAAACCAACTTTATATTAGTATGAGTTATTAATATTCAGACTATGTAAAGGGCAACTGTCGCTTCACGTAGCACATTGTCCTAGTGCATCAGGCCAGTATGTACACCATTATACAGATGTTTACAGATTATTAGTACGGAATACATAAATGAAAAAGCACGTATAGGATAACGGATTTTATACAGGCATTGTTTACGATACTAATGCGTTCAGTTCACATTGTTATCAAAATATCTAAATTAGTTCATATTATGCATCTAGTGTGCGCAGATAGAAAACACATGCTATGTTTTAACAATGTACTGAGTTTAATTCAATGCCGCTTTGAACGGTATGCTGGTTATAACACAGGGCGTCAGCTTCATATGGGCGATCTGATGCAAGTCACAGAACACTTTGGTAAAACCTACGATCATGGGCATGGTGTTGAGAACCAAGAAATGTTATAGGTGGAATCGGTATTTGAACCCACAATCACAGAGAATAACGATCCCTCAGATAACGGTGTCACCATGCTTCCTGAACAGACGTAAGACTTCATGGTAATTTTCAAAAACAATGAAACAATGAAACAATGAAAATGAAACAATCGCTAAATACCATCTCTCCTCTTCCATCTTGTAAACGTCATCATGCTACGTTGTTGCCTTGAGTGAATAAAGTAACCTAACCTACAGGAAAGCGAAAACTGAGCCATGGCACCGATGATAAACCTACAATATACATTTGCCAAAATAGCAAATAAAGGTTAAAACACCGCATCACTGAAGGTGGTGGTGCACAAGTTACTGGACATCTCCGGCATGTCATGTTCTCGTTTGGGGCGTATAACGTTACCATTTGGTCAGACTTGCTGATGTGGTTGATGCTTGTCATCGCATTGGAGTCTTGTTCATGATGTCCATCGATGGATGTGGATGGTATTACGTCCATCTTAACTGAGAAAGGACTGAAGGATTTACCCATTTAAACCACTAGGGAAAGTTATGTCCATTGTTTTATTAGCATAACTGAATAACTAGGGCAATTACTTATATTCAAAAACAATAAATTTGTACTCATTTTGATAATCTTCATCATGCCTAATACATTACACGCGTATTAAATAAGTATGTCCTCGTTGTGTAAGCCGTTTAATCACCCTAACTATGGTAGTTATTTAAATATACTCTGCTCGGGCTAAAACCCTCGCAAAGCTTATTTAAAATACTACCCTTGTAAGGATGATTAACCTACACGTCACATACATCTATCGAGGTACATCTAAGGGTAAGATGTATGGATGACAACATCTGTATTACAGTGAGGAGCGATATTTCGGTGTAGATTGTAATTCCATTCTCAAGCTCCTCTTTGTTATGAAGAAGTTATTCACCCATACATCGTTCCTCACCAAGCACTCCATCTTCTAAATACCTCTCAAAGGAGTTATACACCTATCTACTAGTGATGCTGAATAGTTATCAGCAACACAAACAATACATTTATCCATTCATGCGGAAAGAAATGGTAGTGAAATGATTAGGTGATTTTTTGTTCTGTGTTTGTTGTTTTCATAACACAAAGGCTTGTTCCAGTGAGTAGTCATCTAATATTAAACCATTGTACCTCCATAGCTCGCTTGTGTCATACTGGTATATATAAAATGAAAGGGTGTTGTTAGTATCAATTAATAAAGAGCAGAGAATCTCTCCTGTCTACAGCTGAAACATGGCGGGATGCCAGCTGGATGAAGTAATTGACCTCGTCAAAAGGGATACTGTTCCAAATGTAAGTTTACGTTTCGTGAAGAAATATGCTCATATGATAATGATTGATGTGCAATTGTTCCGAAGCAAATTTTGTGTTTGCTGATGACATTGGTCACAAAAAGCTATAAACTTCTCCGTACATGTAGGGGTCTAGGACAATCGTCACCCGGACAATCGTCACCCGGACAATTGTCACCCGAACAATTGTCCGGGTGGCAGTTGTCCTGTTCCTACATGTAGCAACGTTCTCATGACTGTGGTTGTGGATTTCATTAACGTCGCCCACGGCATTATGCTAATATCGCCTTCAAGTAGCTGAAGGGGCGGTGGAGTAGCATAGTGGCTAACGCGTCATGCCGAAGACCTAGGTTCGATTCCTTACATGGGTACAGTGTATGAAACCATTTCTGGTGTCCGCTGCCGTGATATTGCTGGAATATTGGTAAATGCGGCGTTAAACCATTTGTAAACGGGCTAGCCCCACAGACGACAACGGCCAGACGTAGGGCAGAGTTCTTTATTTGATCCAGCCAGAGGTGGGTTAAACACCCGCGATCAATTCTGGAACATGCTATAGTACATGTATGTGTGTCCCAATCTCAGAATATAATATTTAAATACAACGTAATCTTAACGTAAACTAACTATTTCAGAAAACATTACAGCATTGCATCTTGCCTTGCATGAAAAGCATGAGCAGCAACTTACAGCCAATGAGAAGTTTCAAAGCTTCTTCAAAAACTTTAGGCCAATCCGTACAGTTGGTATAAAATATGAACTGTGATATATCCTAACATAGGTGGCAAGGCTCCAAATGAGTGGTACTGAGGGTCCCTACCCCATTATGAAATTAACAATATTTTTAAAGCATATAATTAAAAAACAAACACCAAAACGATGCCAAAATGAAAACAATATTTTGCACTCTGTTTCACATACGCACTCACTTATGCAGCTCAAATACTGTTCCAAACTGCATGACATACTGTTCACTGGGCTATATAATATGTTATGTTATAGTAACAACCACTGTTTTAACATTATGACACATTGTGTTTGTTAGTTATTTAACACCGTACCTTACGGCACTCAGCTCTATTCTAGCTACGTGAAGGCGGATTTTCTATAATCGATTCCTGGCCAGATACTCCTCGCACTTGGGATATTATGGCATGCATCAACCATGTCAGGGAATCTGACACCCGAACTCGTTTGTCGCCTTTTATAACAAGTATTGGTTGTTCAGACCAATTCTAACTACACAATCAACGCAATTTGGTTGCATGTGTCAACCATGTTAGCCAGCCTGACCACCTACTCCCGTAAGTCATCTCTACAAGCTGAAGACCAATTCTAACCCAGACCTTCAAGGCTGTATTAAACATACCAATACTCTTTTTCAGGAGGCGTGGATTCCAGTACAAGATTGTCCTAAGGCGACATTTGATTGTGAAGAAGAAGAAGATGAAGCCAAGACCACGCTTGGCGAAGAACATGAAAATCACGAACATTATCTGCATTGTGGAGCAGTAGTTGCCGGGGCAAGGGCGACTGTCTGGGCGAAGATAGTTCGCAAAAAGAAGCTAATTTGCATCACAGGTTCACTGGTGCTCTTGACAGCCTATGCCGTATATTTGGGATTCTGCATGAGGTTTTCTTTCGGAGATGAAGGATCTCTGCGACTGCTGCTTGGAACTGTCTTTTTGCTTTTCATCTATACGAAAATAAAGTTTGGAGCTCAGGCGCGAGATGCCCTCCTTCCAAAGATAAAGAGGATTAAAAACCTTGGCGTCGATAAGCAGAATAATACGATGGTTAAGTATTATATTTAATAAATGTTGTATGTTCTTAACACCACGTGTATTTAATCATAACCAGACATAAAAGGTCTTTTTTCCGAACAAATCAATTAGAAGAACTAGTCTAGAAAGAAATAACATGTTTTAAATTTCTTTGATGAATATGTGAATGTGAAATAAATCTGTCGCGATTTTAATCATTCGCGTTCTGCATGCATGACATGCTCTTTTTATACTCTCTTATTCAGTAATATATTTCTATTTTTAGTTGTCATATATGTTTCTGCATCTCAGTGAGCTAGCACTATTAAACCAGCTTAAGTCTGGGCTAGTACAAGCAGCCACACACGCGCATACACGTCGTCATAGGAGCGAAATATTCCTAAGTGCGACGTTAAACCCCATCTCACCTCAAATATGTTTCTCCGAGTATAGCTATTCTTGTATACTGGTATATGCTTTCTTGTTGAACCGTGGCACATATACTGTGTGATATGTCGTCATATCTTGGTATGACTGGAGTACTTATAACACCGGGCTATAATCCATTCCCTCACAAGTAAGAACTTTAGATGACCTGATGTTGGCAGGTTCCTGTATGTAGCCCTGGTAGTGTTCATCGCCGTCTACTTGACAACCAGCAACCTCACCGCTGACAACTTCGTGTCCCTAGCTGGTCTCATATTCTTCATTCTATTAGGATATCTGATATCGGAACATCCAGCCAGGGTAATGGATCTCATTTAGAACCGTTGACTTTTCGAATCTATTAAAGTGACTTTTACCTCACGCCGGCAGTGTTTCAGCAATACCTTGACCAGACAAGCGTACTTATATTGTCTAAAACCATCAAGGTAGTGTGGAATAACTTGTAACGTAAAATAAATCATTATTGGCATTTAAAACTACATGTAGTTTGGAACTAATAAGAACAGACGTTTCATCAATGGCATTAGTTACAAATCATTTGTAGACTAACAACAACCAAGATTAGGCCACCTTATGTGAGACCATGGGGATTTACGGTGCCTCTGGTGCCTGCGTGGTATCCCAACAGAATATATGCATATACATATAAAAAACTATGTACATACATGGATTTCTATTTAGCATATTTAGCATTACAATTAAGTTCTGGTGAGTATACCCTGAGCCAACTAGGTCTGCTCTTTGGGAATACATTGGAAATATTTGGCAGCAATGATGAAATAAGCAAGTAGGTAAAAGGCTTCACGCCATACAACGGCATCATGCCCTTACACATTTAAGTCGTCAGGATGCAACTGTCATCCTCAGGTGTCGCATTGGACATTGTCATTGTCAACAATCATTTTTGCATAAAAAGGAGATGTTCTCCCATGAAGTAGTCCTTCTTTGCCGTACTCAACTGATTATCAGGCATCTATTGTTGGAATGTATGGATTTTGCACCGATTCTTCACGGTCTTCATAGAATATCTGAACTTCCCAATACCGTACGTTGTTTATTCTCATCCATCACCCCCTAATCATCCAATCTTCATATATCACCATTTCAGGTGAATTGGCATTCGGTGTTCTGGGGAATCGGTACTCAGTTTTTGTTTGCCTTGCTGATACTGAGAACCAATTTTGGCTATGAAATCTTCCGATGGCTTGGAGAGAGGATAGAAGAATCCCTGGAGCATACAGACAAAGGCTCGGAATTTGTTTTTGGAAAGAGTTACAGAGATCACATGTTTGCATTTAGGGTAGGCGTGGTGCTCCTTCCCTTTGGTAAAATGAACTATTAGAATTTACCAGGCGATATATACCCTTGGATAATATTTACTCACCACTTTCGCTTTACTTCCTTTGATATAGTAATTTCTAAACATATGAACGTATTTCTGAATTACAGTCATATACTGAGAATGTTATCGATTATGTTATTGCATGTCCGGCATGTTCGCTCTTTGTGAGAACACCCGGTGTCATCTCTAATATTTCAGTTATCCATTCATGACTTCCACTGCGGATTTGCCTTGCACAGTGTATTCTGTTCTGTCGAATGATCAAGCCGTACTAATGTTAATCTCTGTAAAATATGATATATTTGGGGCCTTACACTTTCTCAGTAAATGTAGCTAAACACCATTTCGTATCCATCGTTATTCTCTCGCTTTGACCTTTTTTGATATTTACAGTCTAACTAGAATGTATTTTCGACTTAAATAGGTTTTGTTTTTATTTCTTATACATATAGTTATGTAGACTCAAGTGTCTTGTTTGTGTCCAGATCATGCCATTAGTGATGATGTTTTGCTCCACTATAAACGTGCTATACTACTACGGGATTCTTCAAGCGTTTGTGGCCAATTTGGGTTGGTTCCTTACCTTCTGCCTTGGGACAAGTCCAGTGGAATCCGTCAACACAGCCCTTAACATAGTCTTTGGACCAGTAAGGACATTCAACATTCTTAACAAGTTTTCACATATCCCTTAAAAAAGAAATAAGCCTGGAATTTGGGATACTGACCGAAATGTCACGTTGAAATCCTATCACGTTGATATTTTTCATGTCATCTGTACTTTCAAAAGTTTAGACTCACTTAGAACACTTACTTTGTGTTATGTATATAAACTACCGGACAAAGATAGTTATCACCAACTTCACTTGACCCAAAAATAGAAACAAAGGCGTACGTGAGATTTGTGATAACCAGTTTACAAACTGGAATCGTTTTCCAATATTTTGACACAATATTCATCGTAATCCTTGTCTTTCATTTGCCGTAATTCATTAAGAAAGAGTGAAGGGGTCAAAATTAAAAATCAGAGTTCATTCCAAACGTGCATAAAGAGTCCCATAATGAGTCAGGGGACACGTCATCAACAACGAGTGTGACCACCATACACGCCAACACACGTCTCCTCATTGACGTCGTCAGTCGGCGGATGACGTCAGCAGGAACCCTGTTCCATCAGTGGAAGAGCGTCTGTTCAAGTTCCTGTCCGTTCGCTGGAGGTGGATCAACTGTCAAGTTGCGTTTTGGCGAATGTGTTCTGCTTGGGTTCAAACCTGTACTAGCGTTTGCTTTTTAATACAATTACATTAAAAGTGATAACTTTCTTTTGACCGGTAGTTTATATATGGTTACATCGAAGATTGATTTCTCCACTTACTAGGGGAACCCTCTGCAAACCCTATGTAGATGAATTGCACGAGGATCATGCATCAAATTGCTGAAAAGCATGTGCAAATATCGTGCATGTGAACAGCTGCGTTTTGGTGTAAAGTTTTGTAAAAAAGTCGCCTATTATCACTGATTTTCATGACAATAATCTTTTCAACGTTACCAATTTGTTTTACAATACATCAGTTCATGTGTTAACAGTATCCTTGAACAGTATTGAATATCTGGCAAAATTTGGTCGAGAACAGTTGCCTGAAGTAAATGTCTATATTTACACTAGTGAGTCTAAACGTTTTAAACGAAGTATAGAATACCATGCTAAGAATATATATCTTTGGCTAAAACAAGACAAATTACATGTTTATCTCCGAAAAATCAAATTTATTTCTCGCGCCCGGTAAACAAAGTTTAGCTTTCCGTTTTCTGTGCTGTCCATCTCCCATCCGCTTGAATTTTCATTTCGAAATAGTAAGCTATTATTCTCAGGTTTCTCCTATATCTCAATGTATGACCTGTATCATGCTAAAAATTATCCTTTCTCTTGCACTCTCATTATCAGAACAGGTCAGTTTGATCTTCCTTAATCCTTGTTTATTTACAAAGTGTTCTGGCAGCCAAGAAGCTTGATCTGTACCATACATTGATACGTAGACTAATACCAAATGATCTAAATTTTTAATCTTATGAAATAAGTTTGTGACAAACAATTTTCCCATTTCTTAAATTAATTTCCCCTCCCACTAGGCCTTACGGTGGAGATAAGAAAAATTAAAACTACGAATGGCCTTTCTGTGATATAAACCATGTTTAAAATGTGTTTTCCAGGCGGAATCTCCTATTGCGATCAAACCATTCCTGCCGTTGTTGACTCCGTCTGAGCTGCATGCTGTGATGGCGGCAGGATTTGCGAGTATTGCAGGTTCTGTCTTCGGAATGCTTACATCCTTCGGGGGTAGGTTCATTCTTCGGGGTTCGTAGTTCATCCTTCTCGCAAGGTAGTTCATCCTTCTGGGCTCTGAGTTCATTCTTCTGGCTGTGTAGTTAATCATTAGGGCTTGGTAGTTCATCTGTATGGGTGTTTGTTCATCCTCCTTGGTACGTAGGCCATCCGTCTGGCTAGGTAGTTCGTCCTTTAGGTTAGTAGCTTATACTGCAGGGTAGGTAGTTCATTCTTTGGGTTAGGTAGTTAATCCTTCTCGAAAAGTAATTCCTCCTTCAGGGTAGGTAGTCCATCCTTCGGAGGACTTCCTTCAGGGTTCATCCTTCGAGGAACTTAGTTCATTCCTCGAGGTAAGTTGTTCATCATTTGGGGGATGTAGTTCACCCTTCGGGTTAGGTACATTGTAGTTAAGCGGGATCCCTGACCCAGTTAGTCCCAGTTTGTGTTTTGGAGGTATCACTCACCTCGGTGGTGTTGGGTTGCCTCGTGTATATTCTACATGGACATGTCTTTATTCATCGTTGCCATACCTTTTACAATCAAGAGTCCGTTAAGCGTCATATACGGACTGCGCCAAACGTACATATAAATACTGTATTGTGTTCGCCACTACGCCTACAAATTAGAAGATAAAGCTACTCTGTTTTCAATTTTGCGGTCCTTTATCGTTGATTTAAGACCGCTAAATGTTCAATTTTCACGCGTGAGGTTTTTAAATTGAACATTTAGAGGTCTTAAATCAACAATACAGGACCGCAGAATTGAAATCTTCATTCTAGCACGACTGATAAGCGTTTTAAAACCGGACTCTTTGGCGCGCATGGACACTAGGCGTGAAGGGGCCTTTTCCTGGTAATTGCTTGGAATCGTCCCGTTGAGCGACAGGTTGTGTAATGAATAAATTAAAGCATTTTCAACAACATAATTATTTTTTTTCAGGAACCAATATGTTTGTATTTGTAATAAATAGCCAATAACACTTTATTCTGTGAGCAAGTGCAATTATTTCATTTTTCTCAAGGGAATTACTAATCTCCCCTATTGTATGACAATCGCCTCGCCCAAATTCAAGCAGTGGTCTCGCTTGGTTTCTTTGCCGCTAACTTTATTCACGGAAGTAACTGTTGGTAACCACGCTACTATTCCCAATTTGGATAAGACCTGAGATGCCAGCATTTATGTGGGAAACATGGACAGTGAAAGTGGAAGGACAGGGAATTACGGCTGGGACGGAAGCGGACAGGTTTGGACGCCCGGTGTCAAGGTCATGCCCGCCAGATCTAACCCGTTTTGAAGCATGGCGGAATACTGCAGCTTTTGCGCTGCTGACGAATTATCGCCACCTTTAGAATTTTCCTGCTTCGAAGTTTCCTCAGTGGGTTTAGACTCAATAATATCTTCTTCAAACCATTCGGTTTTTATTTCAAACACATCAAAGATGCTGCCGAGGTTGAAATTGCCGATGTCCGACATGTTTGTTTACAAACAAAAGGGTCAACGAGTTCATTGTATTCATACGCGGTCAATCAATCACTTTAATTAGCGTCCTTCAACTGCCATTTAAGTACGGTTTTGATGAGCTCTCAGCCAATCAGAATCGAGTATCACACAATGTCGTGCTAGAATTATGCTTTTGGGTCACTAACTACACATTTAACTTGATATGACATCAATATACAGTTGAAACCAAAGTGCATAATTATTCGTTAAACCATAATTACACCATCAACCTTTCCGTCGTTGTCATTGAACATTGGCCCAAGGAATTTATAGTACGTCTAAGGAGTTTGGTGAAATAACGTCAATGGCGACCCGCATGTCTGTTGTAACACTATTTTTAAAGATTCACTATCACTGTTGACTCGATGTCTATACAGGGCTAATCCTACATGGGACCGATTGTTTATACCCTGTGGATTAACAATCAGATCATGGAATTACTGGTAGCCACGTCCTTAATCTTCCCATATGCATAGACCTTTAAAGTAATTAGACCAAAGTAACCCCAACCGTTGTGTTGAAGTTAAGGAGACCACGAACATACTTTCGAGGACGTACGAGGACCTAGCTTTTCCTTTTCGAGATAACCGTTTTCCTTCGAGATAGGTATCGACACATGCTGAATGTTGTTCCCAGGCTCCAGCCAATCACCTACTGGCCGCTAGCGTTATGTCCGTTCCAGCTGCCCTAGTCGTGCCCAAACTGATCGTAATATGATGACCAAATAGGATTGCCTACATAAGGACGAAAGACCTAGCTTTTACTTCGAGACAATCGTAAGCTCGACAAAACGATGTTTGACTCTCGCTTAACATGTTGTTCCCAGGCTCCAGCCAATCATCTACTGGCCGCTAGCGTTATGTCCGCCCCTGCTGCCCTGGCCATGTCCAAACTGATCGTCCCGGAAACGCAGTGGACCAAGATTAAACCCAGAGACGCATACAACATCCCAGTCCCGTAACGTATCACATGAAACTCGTGTCTTGTGTCTAGAATAGAGTGCCTTGTAATGTTGTTAAGGATACGCTGTCTTATGATTTAGAAATCCCAATCTCATCTGGATCATACCGGAAATAAATTGCCCCATTAGTCAGTTTTTCAATGGGATCAAACTTGTTGTGAAAACAAATATTTGACTCCTTTCCTAATGCACTCTTACGTTTTAGTTCCTTCCCGAAATTCGTCCAGGCCTCCTAATGCACTCTTTGTTCCTTCCCTCGAAATTAGATATTTGAAATCATGATCTTTGAAAGATCTTTTCCCAAATGTCAGCAATCATAAAATATATGTTGCTGTTTTTAAGAAATAGAACCTATCTTACGTTTTCGTGACTGTAATTTGTATAAGATATGTTACTATATGTTAAAATAAGGAATAAATTTGACTACGATTGTTAGTGGCTGAACACTTAATGAGGGTTGAAGCAGTGTAAAATAATTGTTCTCCGGTGAGGGTAACGTAAGACTATATCATTTAAGTAATGTTATTATTTCTCGGGTTCTAATCGTAGAAATTTTGATATTTAAATTGGGGAAACATTTGCTGATGATCGCCAGAAGATCGAGGGATAAATAAAATCTTGCTGGGGTCCGTGCAGATAGTAAAGATACTGTCTCCATGGTCCTTATGGTGGACTATCTTTAGTTGCTGAATCTCTGTTGTCGGTCTTTATAAAGTATTGTTAGCTATGGGTATATACTTTTATGGTTACATACAAGTCTGTCGGTCTTTATAAAGTATTGTTAGCTATGGGTATATACTTTTATGGTTACATACAAGTCTGTCGGTCTTTATAACGTATTGTCAGGTATGGGTATATACTTTTATGGTTACATACAAGTCTGTCGGTCTTTATAAAGTATTGTCAGGTATGGGTATATACTTTTATGGTTACATACAAGTCTGTCTTTAGCTTTATACCTTTTATGGTTACATACAGGAGTTTATACCACAGGAACATGTAATTTTTATGGTTACATATTCATGGAAACGAATAAGGGAAACATGAAAGTACAAGTGTTCCTTTATCTATTTCCAGATTTTCACCCACAGTATAATATAAGCATGGCAAGAAACCTAGAAAAGAGTATAGGATCACTTGCTCTTTCGTGTGTTCCTTTATTCGTTTCCATGAGTATATATACCTCAAAAGTCTCGATATGGCTGAAATGCTGCCTATGTGACTCATACACTTATAATCCATTTATGCCAGTTCTTAATTTAAAACGGAAAGCCAAAGTAATTGGAATAAATGCACCCACAGTTGGATCCGTCTTGTTTTATCCTTAAGTTGGTAGGTGGAGAGTAAGTGTCGCAGCATCAATGTGGGTAGCGTCATTCTTATAATACAATCAAATTAATTACCACATTGGTTTGCAGAAAATTCAACAATATTTTGGAAGCTGTATCGGATGGTGCCAGAGAGTCTCTACCAATTGTGGCAAGTGTGATCGCTAACCAGATCATCTACATCGCTATCGTTGAGTTTGTGGATTCGACACTCATTTGGTTCGGCAACAGAGTTGGAGTGTCAGGAGTGTCGTTTGCGGTAAATTCAACAGTTACTGTTATATTCATTCGGTTCAACAATAATGTTATGTGAAAGGAATAATCGAATATTGAAACAATGAATTGGCTGAACCAATACCTATGCTAGGTGTAATGTTAACCCTCTCACCTGATTATATTGAAGCCTCGTTTATCTGGGAGTGAGTGAATATGATTTTACGCCCCTCTTTGGCAATATTCGAGGCTTTATAGCCTATGGAGTCCCTTTCGTCGAGTAATAAGAGTGACTGAGTGAGAATATTTCAGGTTTATGGCGGCAGTCTGTAAATAATCGAGTCTGGACCAGACAATCCAATGATAGACAGTATGAGCATTGATCTACGCAATTGGGATACGATGACATGTGTCAACCAAGTCAGCGAACCTGACCACCCGATCTTGTTAGTCGCCTCTTGCGACAAGCACGGGTTGTTGAAGACCAATTCTAACCCGGGTCCTCATGGGCCGCATAATAAGACATTGGTATTCTGTGCTGTGTCGTTTTATGCTGTGAACTAACATCAACAAATCTCCAACTTTTCGATCAAGATTGAAGATAAGAACCAACCGGAAGAGATGGAAGGCATATTCGAGGTGAATACTGACGCAATGTTTTTAACGTATCTTTCAGTTCCTGTGCTCATACGGTTTTTACCCTCTAGTATATCTCATGGGCTTTTCGAGTTCAGACCTCCTGAAGATTGGTGAGCTGTTAGGAGTTAAGACATTTGCGAATTCCTACTATGGCTACCATCTGTTCGGGAAACTCATCAAGAACCGCGTGGTGCTTGAACACTACGTGACGACCACCAACGGAACGTGGCATTGGGACTCAAGTGACGTCATACTGGACTGGACCAATAAGACACTTCCTGGTGGGATACTGACGGTATGTGATGGATTGGATGAGAGTTTATCCTTAGCTTATCTTTCGTTTGTTTGTTTTTTAACACCGCACATCACAGCGGTGGTTTGTAAATACGCGAGTCAGGATCAACCAATCCAGTGATCCACAGCATGAGCATCGATCTAATCAATGGAGACAATAACATGCAACTACCATATCAGCGAGCCTGACCACCCGACCCCGTTAGTCGCTTCTTATGACAAGCATGGGTTGCTGAAGTCCAATTCGAACCCGGATCTTCACGGGTGCAAGCGAATTTGCAGTACGACGACTTACCGTTCATATTAGTCAGTAGGGTTTATTTTTTTAAGAGTATGATTCACAAACTGTATGATAGAAACGGCGTGGTGTCTTTGAATACAAACGAACACTTCTTTCTAATTCTCAGAAACGATCGGAGGTGATAGGAACATACGCGTTCTGTGGACAGAACCACCTCGCAGCTCTCGGAGTCGCCATTGGTGTCTTCAGTACTCTGATTCCAGAGAGAAAACGCACCATTACCAAGTACATCATCCGTGCTAACATTACAGGGCAGTTAGCATGCTACATGACCGCTTGTATTGCAGGTAAGTTGTACATGGAATTGCCTGAACTTTATGAAAGTCATCCAGCTTCGTGTTAATTATTGTTGGGGCTTGTGGGTTAGCGTGGAGGCCGCCATAACAGCTCATTGAGATACTGTTATCCTGCAACTATGTGCATACACTCACGGACACAAAATGTAATCTGATGACAACTTATCATTGTAGAATATACCAACTTCCATGCAGACTGTCGTAGATATTCCAAATTCCGTTTCTAGAATATGGAGAATATTGATAACAAAAGATTGTATGATATGAAATAACATAACGCTCGGGTGTACACATTTCGTTGCATTCCATCTAACTGTATCATCTACGGATAGGTGTATCGGCAAAGTGAAACCAACTTGAAGCATTTAAGGTGGAGTCAAGTACGAATACGTATGTAAATATAATGGTCAGGTAGGTCCGAATTAACCATCGGGAACCATCGTTTTTCATTCATTTTCAATCATATATAAATTGCTGAAAAAAAGTAACGCACTGGGTGATCAATTTTCTTGTTGGTGTTTTGTAGAAGTGTGTTTAGTCTTTAAAATATGGGCGGTGGGGAAGCCTAGTGGTTAAAGCGTTCGCACGTGACGCTAAAGGCCCGGGTTCGATTCCCCACATGGGTACAATGTGTGAAGACCATTTCTTGTGTCCCCCGCCGTGATATTGCTGGAATATTGCTAAAAGCGGCGTAAAACCCAACTCACTCACTGACTTTGAATACCATTTTCCCTCTCAAGATATACTCAAAAGTGTTCAGCCCGACTTGGCTCGAACTGCCAAAAGCAATCTATATATACGTTTCATGAAATGTATGTACATTTATAGATTAGTATTATATCTACCAAGATGTGATATGGCATGACATTTGTGAGGTTTATGCAGCTATTGATGTTAAGTCTCTGTGAACCGTCGGGGCCAAGCCGGACTGAACACTTCCGATAAGAACTATGATGAAAGTATAGAAAAATCATTCTTCACTTTGGAAAACGTGTTTGTTTTAATCACTATGAGCTTTGAGACGAGAAATAAATAAATGTAGATGTAAGGATGTTCTAACGATGAACAAATGTAAAAAAAACCCGACTTCACATTAACAGACAAGTTCGTATAACACCATGCACGTCCCCATGCCAGCTCGGGGCATGTCGGCCTGAACAACATCTGATAGAAGCTGTTATGAGAATACGGGATAATGGATCCTTTCTTACCAAAGTGTTTGTTATATACGATGAACTTTGATATTTCCCAAACAAATATCACCTCGTCAGAAGAAAAGAGACATCTTCGTTTTGTAAGATAGTAAAATATTAAGTAGGGGATTATTTGTCATCCTGGAAAAAGTATGCAACGCAGGCAAATCAAACTTAAGAAACAGGCCTAATGTACAAAGTATATAATGCAAAATGACTGGTTACTCACACTATTGTCCCGCATACAGTAAATATTTGGAATTCCCTTCCTGTAGATTATTCCAGTGTTAGTTCACTTGCTGAAGTCAAAACACCATTAAAGGAACATAGTGGTGTTTAGTACATATACATGTATTATATTGATTTGAACTACGGATAGAGATTCTGCCAAATTAGACATATTCGATTACGGCTTGGGTCCAGTATTCTCAATGCAGGCAAATGTGCCAAATTTACCGACAGTCCTCAGTCAGTCCTATATGTAATTGCGGTTATTGTAATGAAGACGCACTTTGTTTCCTTTTATCTGCCTCATGGCGGTGGGGTACCCTGGTGCTAAAGGTGTTCGCTCTTCACGCCGAAGACCCGGTTCGATTCCTCACCCAAGCAATAATGTGTGTTCCTGGTGTCCCCGCAGTGATATTGATTGAATATTGCGCATCCCTCATCCACTCATTTGATCTACCTACACTCAATTAGATAAAGAATGTATTTAGGCATATGTTTTTCTATTCTCCATGGCCCCTCAGCTTCCACAAAAAACGTAAATCTTGAAATTATGAAATCCGTACACAGTATCATAGTTTCATATCGCGGATTCTCAAACGTTGGCTGAACACATCTTCAGAACATCAAAAACTATGTCCCTTGCTATATGACAATTGTTTGTATAATATCAGTTCAGTTATTAATTAATACCATCAACGTTAGCTTGTAAAATTGTTGATTAAAGTGCTTTGTCACCATTCATGTGAACGTCACATTGCATGTTAAAGGAGGGGGGAAGGGGCACTGAAATACATGCTTCTCAGTCGTTTCACTATTCGATTCTTTGGCAGTCGTTTCATTGATTGGTATTTTGAAGGAAAAAGTCGAGGAATTCGCTTCTAAGGTTTCATAGATTGAAGGAATGAGTGTGAGTGAGTTATTATTTAACGACACATCGGCAATATTTCAGCCATATCGTGACGAGAACATATGTGACTTTGAAATGGAACAGATGTATATTATAAATACCTGTCGACGAAGGACAGTAAAACAACTAGAATATCACAATGACAACTAAAACTAGTGTGGAAAGTTAAAACTAATAGCACTATTTGGACAATACAATATAAAAACTGGCTACATATCGCCAACAACTGAAGGTAGATCACCAAACTAGGGACTTGAAGGCATGAAGGTAAGTACAGATCGTTAAATATATAAGTCACAGTCACTATGGCTGTTCCATTGTCTCCATCTGTGCTGCACCCGTGAAGATCAGGGTTAGAATTGGTCTTCAGTAACCCATGCCTGTCGTAAGCTGCGACTAACGGGATCGGGTAGTCAGGCTCGCTGATCAGTTTGACACATATCATCGAAACCCAATGGCGTTGATCAATGTTCATTAGGGCTGGGACGGGTAGGAAAAAATGGAATCGAGTACCCGCATGTACTTACCCGAATCGGAATCGAGTACCCGGAAGTGTAAAGAATACAGCGCTTCTGTCAACTTTCTGAAGATTCAATCACGAGTTGACAGAGATTATTATAGAAAACTCGAAAGGATGGCAATAAGACATTAAAACAGATCTTAGGCTATTTAATTTACGTCTGTTAAACCAATATAAAGAGTAACACCATTACTTACATTCATCGTTTAAACACAGAACATTTCGTACCCGCTGTTACTGTAACTTTCACTACTCACTGCGCAGATAAATTACAGTCGTTAATAATATTCTTCATTAATCGGAAAATACCAATGATGTAAATATGTGTTACGTGAATTATGAAAAAAGACAAGTTATTATCTGCCCTTGTCATAACAGAGTTCTCTCCCTTTCCGGTACTCGATTCCAAGAAATAGGACTTGATTCCTGCTGTACCCGACCCGGATTCGAGTACCCGAGTACTCGTCCCATCCCTAATGTTCATGCTGTTGATCATTGGATTGTCCGGTCCAGACTTTCATATTGCTGGAATATTGCTGAGTGCGGCGTAAAACAATAACCAATCGACCGCCCCACCAACAACTCTATCTGTGTAGGCTTCCATGTCTTCACTATCAGCAATTTGTGCTGTTGTCACCGCCACTTTGTTCACTACCTAGCACTATCAGTGCTCTTTACCAAGACTAGTTGCGCCTGGATTAACAGATGGCTTATATTTCTCCATTGCCATTACCGGTCAGAGACATTTACCTACTGTTAATTTATTTATTCAGTTCAACATCGTGCAGCTAAATTCTTTTAGCCGTCGGAAGCAAAACTCCAAATTTAGCAGATTGTGGCGCAATGGGCTGGGTTTCTCAGTACACTAAACAAAAAGAATTGAGATTCTCCATTTTGGGCGTAAACTTCATTTACTTGAACTCAGTAGAAGACATTATTTGTAGATGGTCGGGACATTGGAGGAGATCTTGGTATTTGGAGCTCATGAATTATTGGACAGTTTTCATTTACCTATGAATGAACTGTTTAGCATTTCACATGAGGAATTTGTTGTTGCTAAAAAAACATCTTAAGGCGCTAGACTGTTTTGATTGGTTTTCTGGGCTTTGGAATGCTAAAGGGCAAGGGAAATGGAAATACATTACGTACTTATCGTCTCTTTAAAGATTTATTACAGGTTGAACATTATATTGAAATAATTCTTCCAAGATCACTTTGTAGTATCTTGAATAAATTCCGTTGTGGCATTTTGCCCTCAGAGGTATAATTAGGTAGATATTCTCGTCGGAAGTCTGTAGTAGCAAAGCTGTTGAGGACGAATTACATTTTCTGGTTAACTGTGATTATTATTCAGATCTTAGATATAATCTTTGGAAAGAAATAACCAGGGGCAATAGCCACATGTAGAAACAGTTGAATCTATTTCAGTCATAATGTCAGCAGCAACTCATTAACATGTTTGCTATTTATATATTTTATGCTTTTTAGTGTAAGAACGTGTGTATGTGTGCGTGCGTGCGTGCGTGCGTGCGTGCGTGTGTGTGCGTGCGTGCATGCGCGCGCGCGTGTGTGTATGTGTGCGTATGCGTGGGTTGGTGTTTGTGTATATGTCCGGGCTTGAGTGTGTGTATGTACGGGTGTGATTTTATTACCAATGTTTTTTTATACAACTGTGGTATTATCTGTGTCTCATAGGCCATATGGCCGGATGCTGCTTTTAAATTCCTGTTTAATGTAACGTCTCTTCTAATGAATTGCAGCATGTGACACATTAAGAAACTATACTTCTTCTTCTTCCTACTGACTTCCCCTGTTGTGTGCCCTTCCTCCTTTATCATCTTATCACTGTTGTTATTTTGCCATGTACTTATGCTTATATACACATGCTCCCTGGTTCCAATTCACCCGATGGAGGAGCAGAAATACTCTATGCATGTTCCTCATGTTAGAGATTTTGACATTCATCAATTTTCACTTGTAGTACTTCTGACATATGTTGTATTTGGGATTGCACTTTCTTAGTAAAGTACAGATTCTAGTACTTTTGTTGTTGTTTTTGTTTGTTTGTTATTTTGTTTGTTTTTTGTTGTTGTTTGTTTGTTTTATTTTGTTCGTTTTTTAGAGTAAGGCACTTTAATCATTTGAATACTTCAAAAGTCCATTCAGAGACTTGAATGTTATGACGTTATTGAATAAACATTTGGTATCAGAGTTTGGGAAAGTTATGCATTTATTAACGCTGTAGGTGTATCTGACCAGATCTGCACGTTTGAGTTTATTATTCTGCAATCCACTTTTAGCATTATACGCAGGCCCGGCCCGGTCCTTTGTATGGGTTTTGGACAGTCCCAACTGATACCCTTCTTGTGTGAGTAAGTGAGTGAGTATGGTTTTACACCGCTATTAACAATATTCCAGCAATATCACGGCTGGGTCACCAGAAATTGGTTTCACACATTGTACCCTTGGGGAATCGAACCCAGGTCTTTCAGCGAGACAAACGAACACTTTTACTTCTAGGCGACTTCACCAGAGGCATCACCAAAGACCTGTTTGATATTGATCCTTGTCCATTTCGAAATATACTGATAGTTCTACAACTCCCATCGTAATATTTTCCTTGAGATAATAATAGAGCGCCGCTGCGGGAGATATCTATCGATTACCAATGCACTTTAACTCATGTTCATTTAACTCGTCCCTATTGTCACAGGTATGCTGTATGACGAGACGCTAACCTAACAGGGGAGGATTTAAGGCCAGCTTTAGAAGCAGGTTCCAAGCAAGGTTCCAAGCATCAACTCGCAGTCTCGTTATTGTCAGCCGAAGAAAAAAACTGATTGTTATCACACGCGTTACCAATTTACAGTGGATCTAAATGAATAAAGAACTGAGATAATAAATAGTTGTGTTCCTTGGATTAAACTCCTTTGCATACGCGCCTAGAGAAGCTGTTGATATGTTGATGGGGCGTGTTCTGTTTGTTAACATTTATTTATTAAACGTAATTTACGTTTATAGACTAGTATTATATCTGTCTGATGATACTTTATAATGTCACAATACATGAATTTTAAAGATTGGTGGTACGTTAAAATGAAACCCTTTTCCTCTACATTCCCAGGATTGCATCTAACTAAACGTTTAAACATGGTTTACACTACGACTTGAGACACTGTAAAGTTGTATTTAGATAGGAAATTGTTTGTGGGTATGTACATATGCTATGATACGTTTGTGTCGGTTATGTGGCTGTTGACAGGTGAGATACAAAAACGTTTTGTTCCTATATGTAGGATTAAACTCCTTAACACATTCGCTTCGTTGAGCTGTTGATCTCTTGATGTTGATTACATATCTACACCCAAATGTGAATGCAATAAAGCAACTGAAAATGGTTTACATTATAGAGATTTAAACAAGAATACAAAGTCATCAATATCCCCCGCAACATCAAAATACTCTTTATGAATATGTCTGCTAGTTATGATTGTGTCAAATGTTTTGGAGTGTATACAGCAAAATAGAAGGAGAGTATTGAAAGGTTTTTAAGATCTGCTCCAGCAAGGATCACTACCAGCGAATTCAGTTGAAGCCTAACGTGTTGCCATGGAAATGCAACATGATAACATCCTAAGTCATGTCTCCATGGAAATCACAAAAACTAAAATTCATATGTGGGTCTATCCCCCAAAGGCACATCTAGGGATCATGTTTAATATGTGTACCAAGTTTGATGAAGCTAGCATGTATAGTTTAGGAGATCTGATCTGGACAAGAGGACATCCCCAGAACCACAGCATGAGTCATGCTTCCATGGAGACAGCAAAAAAAATATTCATATCTGGGTCTAACCCCAAAAGGCACATCTAGGGATCATGCTTGATATGTGTACCAAGTTTGATGAAGCTAGCATGTATAGTTTGGAACTCGTTTCTTTATCCCCCGCAACTTCGTTTTCTGGTGAAAATTATGATATTCTGCGACTGAAATTACATATTCCACCTCGCCGTCAAAAATAGAATCTAAATCCGAAACGAAATCATTCGACAAATTGCTGTTAGAAACAGCTTTCATTGGAAAAGGCATACTGTTATACAAATAAGTATGCAATGTTTCTTATAAACTAGTGGGCAAAAGAAAGTGAACACAGCTTATTAATGATCGATAAAATCAAAGCTAAACATACAATGTTTTAAGTTATAGTACATTTTAAAAAGCCAGCATTTGGGACAATGCACCCACAGTGTCTATGATAAACTCCTCACAGATAAAGAGCACAGTTCATGTAGTGGACAGAGGGGTAGGAATAGCACAGTTCACAGATACAACAAGAGTCAATCATGGAATGTATCCGTCATGTCAAGTCTCTGGTCACGCATACACATCCTTAGTAACGAGTGTGACCACCTCTAGCAGCAATACACATCCAGACTCACTGTCTCATAGATGTCGTCAGCCGCCGAATGACGTCATTCGGAATCCTATTCCACTCGTTACTGAGAGCGACGTCAAGTTCTTGTCGGTTTGCTGGGGGCCGTGGCCGTCTTCTCACCTGGCCGTTTCGGTCTAAAAGGATTTTACTAACTTGGACAACTTTGCCAAAAATTCAAAATTAAAAGTCCGCACTTTCTTTTGCCTATGAGTTTATGTTCTTAATGTGAACATAATGTGTTTTTTTAAGTCATTATTATCAGAACGTTTATATGTGAGGGATGTTTTTAATTCCTTTATATTTCATGATTCACATTTTCAATATTTTAATAAATTTGTGCGCACCATAAAATTGCCAAGTATGCAAAATTCAATAGAAAACTTTGACAATATAATAATAAGAAGAAGAAGTTTATTGTATTTTAGGCGTTCTGCCCACATACAGAGTACTAAAAATATACAGTCACTCCCACAGTCAGATGCTGTATCACATCAGTTTGGATTATATAATATGTTTAAAGCGTCATTTCTTAAGTTTGTTGTATGTTTTAAATGAAACAAGAGAATGCAATTTCTGGTGGTTTACCTAAGTACTTTCTGGGTATATACAGAATTCTCATGTTATTAAGGATATGTAAAGTGGGTATATACAGAATTCTCATGTTATTAAGGATATGTAAAGTGGGTATATACAGAATTCTCATGTTATTAAGGATATGTAAAGTGGGTATATACAGAATTCTCATGTTATTAAGGATATGTAAAGTGGGTATATACAGAATTATCATGTTATTAAGGATATGTAAAGTTGGTATATACTGAATTCTCATGTTATTAAGGATATGCAAAGGCAAAGTGGATTTCATTCTCTACACCTCGTTTACATAACACACAAATCCTTTTATTTTTATCAGTCCCTATTTCTCTACGTTCCTTGATTATTAATCCTGACAAACCCAATCTCATCCTAACAACTAAGTCACGTAACCTATCAGAGGTTAGTATGAAAAGGTATTTTTCGGGTTCAAGAAGACCTTTAAACTATATGTAAGATTCATACCGTGTACTTCCGTTTTAATTCGAATGCCAATTTTGAAAAAAACCCATTATGGATCGTTCCCTGAATTCATATTAAAATATACGAACATTACCAATTGTCTGGAACAACTATTCGGTGCCATAGCCGTATGAGTGAGTGAGTGAGTTAAAATTTAAGTCGCATCGGCAATATTTCAGCCATATCGTGACTAAAACTAGTTCTAAATTTAAAATATATACAGATAATATATAAAACCCTGTCAACGAAGGACAGTAAAACCACTAGAATATCACAAAATGAGTTAAAACTAGCTAGCATATAACTTTAAAAGTAGAAAACTATTTTTGGACAATACAGTGTAAAAATGGGCCAGTAACCGCCAACAACTGAAGGTAGATCACCATACTAGGGACCATGGGGACTTCCATAGCCGTATGAGAATTGAGGTTTCGAATGTGTGAAGCCCATGTTACCTTACCCATAGTGTCTAAGTTTAGGAGCATATCGTAGGGCTATTTTCGGTAGACGATGTTCATACATGTCTAGAATTGTTAACCAGAATTTAAGGCATCCAATTTGTGAAGCTATATGTAGTGGATATCTACCATTTCACCATATACCATAGAATTCGGCGTAGGCCCGACCCTAAGTTATTTTTACATGCCAAAGGTGTTATTTTTCTAAATAAATCGGACATTTTATCAAAACCCCAGAGTCAAATGATTATTTTACATGAAATTTACAAAGGCTTCAGTGATAATCGTTTTTGAATTAATTCATATGAAGTAATGAACAGTTCCATCGAAAACCATCGGAAACCAACCTGGGATTCGGGTAGTTTGTCAATACTGTGAACTGATTGACTAAAACGGCAAAATTTCCGTGAATATTCTGCAATTCTGCTGTGAGTTTCTGAAAAACCTTTCCTCGATAACGTAACTGCAGACTTTTCGGGTAGTGAGGGTGGCTGACGAACGATGCATGTCACCGTATCCCAGTCGCGTAGATTGATGCTCATGATGTCAGTCACTAGACTGGTCCACTCCCAATTATTTACAGTCCGACGGCATATATCTGGTGGATACTTGGAAAACAAGCAGTACAATCAAACATGTTGTGATGACAACGTGACCGTTTCAAACTATCATACGAATGGGTGTCGTAAATAGTGATGTTCGTTAGGCTGTACTGAGGTAATCTAGGGCAAAGTGACTATACCAGTACACGATGTACAATTCAGCAATTATGTCGTCAAATGCATCCGATTCCATTTGTATTACATTATTTTGTGATTTTTAACCCATCGACCACATTCACGCAGACAACGTTTTGTTGGTCATGTTCAAATGCCTCGCAATCAATAGTTAAACTGTCATTTATTTGACTGTAAAACAAGTCCTACAATAATATGTCTTTACACAATGGAGTTTAAGTTGTAGCTGACGCAGCGCGAACACTGCTTTCGTGATACAATGAGTTTAACGAGTGACCGAGCTGCCATTTGTAACAATAGTTTCCACCGAGTACGCGTTAATTGTTGTCCTTGAAAGTCATTATCTGATGTCATCTTAATCGACTGATATCCTAATGGTAGGACAGGAACTGTTTACCCTCCTCGCAAATGCCGTACTGCTTTCGTGATATAATGGGTCTTTACAATGAGCTTAACGAGTGACCGAGCTGCCATTTGTAACAATAGTTTCCACAGAATACACGTTAATTGTTGTACTCGAAAGTCATTATCTTATCTTAATCGACTAATCTCCTAATGGTAGGACAGGAACTGTTTACACTCCTTGCAAATGCCTGATTTTCAGTAAACCTTTCACATAACTGATATTATGTTGACGTTTTGTATACACAACACATAAATTATGCCTTTTATTCTGATAAAGCAATATTCGACCAAGCAATTTGCAAATGTTCAGAGAAGTTTCTCTGTACAATGAAAGTCAATATGATGGCTGTTTCTTGTGACGGGCTGGTCATTGTTCACATTTTGTTTGAAGTGACACTAAGCAGAGGAAATTGCCCGTAATACATACAGCAGTTTCTGTTTATGATACCCAAACCAAAGACTATCCGAAGTTACTTCGTTGAACAAATACATATATTGACTATTCAATATTGTGTCGGCGACCTGGAAATTTGTATGGAAACGTGTGTTTTAGTTCCAGCTGTGAATTCAATATGTTGTTGACACAATATCCCAAATGTCTGGACACAATGTGAACTTCGTGGCATACGTCTTAAGCAGAATCTGATATTTACTGGGCACATTTCTTTCTTTCAATAGCATCACAGATCGCTCGCCATCATGCCTCCCTCCGTAGAAGTACTTGATGGTCTTGCGGACGTATCAAAGAGTGAGTGAGTTTAGTTTTACGCCGCACTCAGCAATATTCCAGCTATATGGCGACGGTCTGTAATTAATCCAGTCTGTATCAGACAATCTAGTGATCAACAGCATGAGCATCGATCTACGCAATTTGGGTACGATGACATGTGTCAACCAAATCAGCGAGCTTGACCACCCGATCCCGTTAGTCGCCTCTTGCGACAAGCATTGGTTTCTGAAGATCAATGCTAACCCGGATCTTCACGGGTAACTTATCAATTAACCATTTTCACAATAGCAGACTCTCCATAACGTAGTGGATCGTGAAATATACATATAATACCTGGCTGTCAGATCACCATTTATACAAGACTATCAGAGTCAGAACGGCTTCTGAACCAAAACTGAACGTGTAAACGCTCCCGGAACATTATACAAGAACCATGCATTTCAACCCACTCGCCCATTCTTGGGGAGAGAGCATGGTGGCTCAGTCGCTGTAGGCGCCACAGTTCTCCCTTCAGTGTTGTATCTCTTGGCACGCCAGAACCAAATCTTCTTGGGTTCAAATCTATTTCTCCCGTTTGAGTAAGTGAGTATGATTTAACGCCGCTTTTAGGAATTTTCCAGCAACATCACGGCGGGGGACATCAGAAATGGGCTTCACACATGTGGGTAATCGAACCCGGGTCTTCAGCGTGACGAGCGGACGCTTTAACCATCAGGCTACCCCACCGCCTCCCCTCCCGTTTGAGTTCCCAGGCTGATAAGCACCATGGTGGTCATACGTCGGAGACCTGCATCACGTTCTTCTTACATTAAGCTGACCAATCCAGTTACTGGTCTAAGCCGCACTGAACCAACGTCACTTACCAACTCATTGTCATTTTATATCCCCAACCTTTGTTAGAATGAGTGAGTTGATATGGAAATTTGCTCTATGACTGAAACAACGCCGATGCGATAACTCAATCACCTAATATTGAAGCATCGTTTACCTGAGCGTGAGTGAATATGATATTCCAGCCTTTATAGCCTTTAGAGTCGCTTTCGTCCAGTAATACGAGTGAGTGAGTTTAGTTTTTTACGCCGCACTCAGCAATATTCCAGCTATATGGCGGCGGTCTGTAAATAATCGAGTCTGGACCAGACAATCCAGTGATCAACAGCATGAACATCGATCGACGCAATTGGGATACGATGGCATGTGTCAACCAAGTCAGCGAGCCTGACCACCCGATCCCGTCAGTCGCCTCTTACGACAAGCATGGGTTACTGAAGATCATTTGTAACCCGGATCTTCACGGGCACTTTTTGGAGGGTGCTTTAACTGTAGTACGTAACTGGCTGAACATGAAACACTTTCTTCCACACGCTACCAGTCTCTGTTATTCCGAACCCGGATCGAACAACGTTGTAGTACAGAAAGCACTTCCTGCTTCCATGATCATGGACAAAGTATAAACACCCTGGCGCCCTCAAGCACATGTCCGAGCACTCCAAGTGGTTGATATCTTGACGCCAGTCCAGGATCCCTACCTTGTCCACTGGCACAGACCAAGGTTCGAATGTAGTCACCAATGACGAGCAGGGTATCAGGAGGCTTGAATCTATAAATTAGAGAATCAGTGTCAGTGTATACTCTTAAAAAAAGGAAGAGGAACTTCATTTTAAATTTACGATTGTAAAAAATTGGAAGATATATCGGATGTCAATCAATGTTGGTATTATAATAACACTTCCTTATGACCATAGTTGTTTTACAGTAATCGCTCTTCAAAGATGATTGGTGTAAGACGTGAAATTTGCATGTGTACGATTTTCATTTTAAAACAAAAACGGTTTGGGAACAAACACCAACAACTGTGTGATGCAAGATGGATGTCGAAATTAATGATCTACAGCTATGTATCTACAGCTATAAAGATGTCTGTCTGTCTTGAAAATTCGTTAACGCTTATACTTCCTTTCCAAATTGAAAGTTCAGGTTCCCCTACTTTTTAAGAGTATATTTAATGGTTTTCCCGTGACGTTAGAACGTCCGACCGTGTTTCTTGGCTGGTCAACACCTTACCCGTAGGTTTCAGCAAAGTGTTAAACATCCGAGACCTGCTTCACACATCCTCACACAGTTCACTGCCACGACACGTGTAACTCCTTTGGTACTCTACAATCAACACGAGTGGTGTACACAGAATGAGGTTTTTATTCTAGCAGTACAACTATGTGAGTCCGTGGGAGGCTACCAGGGCAATTCGGCAAAGTGAGGCTGGCACTTGGACACCAGATGGACTGGTCAGCGTCCGCTCATCCTTGTCCTTGGTTGCCTTTCTGCTGATCTGTAAGCGCTCTTCCCGCTGTCCAAGACTTCCCCTATCCTGCCTGGTTTTAAAGGCAGAAGAACGACTAACAGCCTGTTTAGGTAATAATAATACGGATTCTTATATTGCACTAAACTCAATACCAAAGTGGGCTCAAAGCGCCAACAGAGTTCATACTACAGGTTTACAATCCATTTCAATTCAACAGCTAGGTCTTAAGATGGAGATGGTTTCAGATCAAATGGGAGAGCGTTCCATTCAACGGCAGCATTATACGCAAAGGATCTTGAGCCTGATGTTTGGGACCTTTAGTAGCTTCTTTGAGTGGCATTTTAGAAGTTGGGAAGTACAATATAGAATGAAACTTTATGGATAACCACTTCTTTTTCATTCGTGAGTGGTGACGTTTCGATACAGATACTTGTACCAGATTATGCTTGACAACGGTACAAGAATCTGTATCGAAACGTCGCACCTATAAAAAGAAGTGGGTTATCCATAAAGTTTTGTTCTATATTGTACCTTTAGTAGCATCAGATCACTGGAACGGAGAGTTCTTGTACGGACACAGTCTTCTACTAGATCACACAGATCACCAGGAGCTGTATCATTGATACACTGATAGGTGAGGGTGAGGATCTTATGATGTATCCGTTCTTTGACCGGCAGCCAGTGGAGATACCAGAGCACACACAAGAAATAAAATGGTGATTTCCAAACATTACCAATTTGGAAATATCATATTTCCAATTTGGAAATATCATATTTCCAAAAATTCAAAATGGAAACATTATATGTTTCCAAGGCTTGGAAAATTTTGGAAATCTCATATTTCCAAAATTGGAAATGTCTTGGAAACATCATCTTTCCAAGACATTTCCAAACTTGTAAATGTGGACTTTTTCCAGTGACAGGAGTGATGTGACAGGACGGTAATTGGACATAATCTGCGTAGCTGGTCATAATGACTGGTCCGAGTTTGACATATCTCGACAAGTGTACACGACTAATGCTATTAAACATGCTATAACTGGATTACTGTTCAAAGTTGTTTTAAATCCACTTTCAGTCATGAACTCATTCACTTGATACCGGTAGTCAACATTTTCAATAATAATGTTTTAGAAACCACTGAAAACCTTTAAACGGTCACTGGTAAATGTAATTTATCAAATAGAATATGTTATATATGAGTCATTCTCAAAATTCGTGCATATTTTATGTAGGCAAAAATTGTAAATTTTGTTTTCTTGTTTTACTTTGAGAAGTGGTTGATTACGTTCATAGTATTCTGAATATACAAAACATAAATCATGCAAGCTTAACGACGTTTCATTTTTCATATTTTATCCCGTTTATTAGAAATTTCATGAAATTGCATCACTACCGTTACGAAATTTGTAACGTCATTTTGAAAAGAAAAAATCCAAAGATGATATTTATTTAATGTACATATATATTAAACTATCTAGTTTTACAATATAACGTGGCTAATGAGTTTTGAAATTTTATATCTATTGCTTAAAAGGGGCAAACAAGTCACAAAAATTCTTTCATTTCTGATTTGCAAAAGTAAAGTTATATGTAGAGAAAAATTCACAATGAGAATATGATTTATATTATGCTTACTTGAAGCTCTACTACGAAACATAGTTGCACTACAAATTCCAGACATAAACAGATACATCAATTTTAATTTAATAAGGAAAATGATATTGTGACACAATAACGGTAGTGAAGTTTTAATAATAGCCAGTTTTATATGTTTACTTTAAAAGATAATTTGATGAAATCTGTCAATTAGATATTTAAGAATGTTTGGAGAATATGTAATAGGCAAAAGCGTTACTTATGGATATCACTGTCATGTAAAAAACAAGTAAACTCTGCACATTACGGAAGTGACATTGTGACGGTATGTAATGTCACTACCGTAACGGCCCTATCACAGCCATTTTCTTCTTTGTCACAGCCGTTACACTTCCCTGTCCTTACTGTAACAAAAAATCATCCTTATATGCAAATTGATTTTATTCATTTGATCCATTTTTTATGTTGAATAAGATTCCAAATCATTTGAAATCTTTGAATTTGAAAATTTAGGATACAAACAACATCAAACTAGAAAAATGTCACTGCCGTCACAAAATCTGTCCTTACCATAACAAAACCTATGATAACGGCAAGCATGTAGCTGTAACATCATTTATTATGATATGTTAAAAAAATTCCTTTGGAAAAGATGAAAAAAGACGAACAAATTCGAATTGCACATCGGCCACTGGAGTTGTGACACACGAAAATAGAGTAAAATTGGGGGTTTGGGGGTGGGGTTTGGGTGGTGGTGTTCAAAAATAAATATAAAAATGTGTTTTCCCCAATTTTATTATTGTAAATTGTAGAATAAACTGAGATAAATTATAACATAAATGTGCACGAATTATGAGAATGACTCATATGACATAGGTGTATAACATGTTTCTTTAACCAGAGGCCAATGCATTCTGAAACATTCTGACTGGAGGCATGTCTAAAGGTATCAAACTGATATGAATGATAAAATCACCTTACAACATCAAGAACAAATATGGACGTCAGAAAATAACCAGTTTCGATTATACGAGACATAATGATACAAGGATGGATCACTGAGAACCAATGATGATTCCAGATGTTCCTGAAAACGGTGAGCTGTACTTCGTTACCTGGTTCAAAAGAATGTATGTCTCATGCCTGTCCCATCCCCATGATTGTCGTAAGAGGCGACTTAATTTTGCAACCAGTTTTGCCTGATAACTTTCAAGACAATTCCAACCCGTGAACATCCGGGTTACAATTGGTCTTCAGCACCCTACGCTTGTCGTAAGAGCTGAGGCGACTAACGAAATCGGATAATCAGGCTCGCTGACTTGGTTAACACATGTCATTATATCCCAATTGCGTCGATCGATGCTCATGCTGTTGATCACTGGATCGCCTGGTCCAGACTCGATTATTTACAGACCGCCGCCATGTAGATTGAATATCGCTGAGTGCGACGTTAAACAGCAACCCAACAAACCTATCCCATTTCAGTTTGTTTCGTATCGTACATGGTACTTACCATACGTACAGATTGGCGTGCCACTAGCGTTCCTCCATGTTCCAGAAGAGTCACACACCCGCAGCCCGACGTCACCATCGTTACGGTATCCATAGCTACATACGTATGTGACTCGATCAAGGTATCTCCTCTGACCAACAGCAATGGCGTTTGGGTAGTGCTCATGTGGAGGGCACGTGACTGCTGAAAAACATATTGTGAATATGCGAGTGATTACGATGAGTGAGTGAAAAACGGACTGCAGAGAAACGTATTTTGAGTGAGTGAGTATGGTACGCCGCTTTTATAATATGCGAGCAATACTGTAATGGGACACACTGCGTGGGACACCAGAAATGGGCTTCAACCAATGTGGGGAATCGAACCTGGGCCTTCGGCGTGACGATTGAACGCTTTACTTCACGCCTACCACACCGCCCCAAACATGCAAAGAAAATAAACACCCAAGGAAGTAGAGCATCTCAGTACTTCCTCGAGTAAAGTGAGAAATGAAGTGATGACAAAGATGACAAAGCTGTCTGCTAGACAGATAGGGAGGGAGATGGAGACGACTCTGTGTCGGAGGAAACGATAGATGAGGAGGGAGATGGGGATGACTCTGTGTCGGAGGAAACGATAGATGAGAAGGAGATGCGGATGACTGTGTCGGAGGAAACGATAGATGCGGAGTGAGACGGAGATGACTCTGTGTCGGAGGAAACGATAGATGAGGATGGAGATGGAGACGACTCTGTGTCGGAGGAAACGATAGATGTGGAGTGAGACGGAGATGACTCTGTGTCGGAGGAAACGATAGATGAGGAGGAAGATGGACATGACTCTGTGTCAGAGGAAACGATAGATGTGGAGGGAAATGGTGGTGACTCTTTCTCTCTGAGGGAACGATAGATGCGGAGTGAGATGGAGATGACTCTGTGTCAGAGGAAACGATAGATGTGGAGGGAGGAGGTGGTGACTCTGTGTCGGAGGAAACGATAGATGAGAAGGGAGATGCGGATGACTGTGTCGGAGGAAACGATAGATGCGGAGTGAGACGGAGATGACTCTGTGTCGGAGGAAACGATAGATGATGAGGGAGATGGAGATGGATGACGACTCTGTGTCGGAGGAAACGATAGATGTGGAGTGAGACGGAGATGACTCTGTGTCGGAGGAAACGATAGATGAGGAGGAAGATGGACATGACTCTGTGTCAGAGGAAACGATAGATGTGGATGGAAATGGTGGTGACTCTTTCTCTGAGGAACGATAGATGCGGAGGAGATGGAGATGACTCTGTGTCAGAGGAACGATAGATGTGGAGGGAGGAGGGAGGTGACTCTGTGTCGGAGGAAACGATGGATGCGGAGTGAGACAGAGATGACTCTGTGTCGGAGGAAACGATAGATGAGGATGGAGATGGAGACGACTCTGTGTCGGAGGAAACGATAGATGAGGAGTGAGATGGAGACGAGATGGAGACGACTCTGTGTCGGAGGAAACGATAGATGAGGATGGAGATGGAGACCACTCTGTGTCGGAGGAAACGATAGATGAGGAGGGAGATGGAGATGACTGTGTCGGAGGAAACGATAGATGAGGATGGAGATGGAGACCACTCTGTGTCGGAGGAAACTATAGATGAGGAGTGAGATGGAGATGACTGTGTCGGAGGAAACGATAGATGAGGAGGGAGATGGAGACGACTCTGTGTCGGAGGAAACGATAGATGAGGAGGGAGATGGAGACGACTCTGTGTCGGAGGAAACGATAGATGAGGAGGGAGATGGAGACGACTCTGTGTCGGAGGAAACGATAGATGAGGAGGGAGATGGAGACGACTCTGTGTCGGAGGAAACGATAGATGAGGAGGGAGATGGAGACGACTCTGTGTCGGAGGAAACGATAGATGAGGAGGGAGATGGAGACGACTCTGTTTCGGAGGAAACGATAGATGAGGAGTGAGATGGAGACGACTCTGTGTCGGAGGAAACGATAGATGAGGAGGAGATGGAGACGACTCTGTGTCGGAGGAAACGATAGATGAGGATGGAGATGGAGACCACTCTGTGTCGGAGGAAACGATAGATGAGGAGGGAGATGGAGACGACTCCTGTGTCGGAGGAAACGATAGATGAGGAGGGAGATGGAGACGACTCTGTGTCGGAGGAAACGATAGATGAGGAGGGAGATGGAGACGACTCTGTTTCGGAGGAAACGATAGATGAGGAGTGAGATGGAGATGACTCTGTGTCGGAGGAAACGATAGATGAGGAGGGAGATGGAGACGACTCTGTGTCGGAGGAAACGATAGATGAGGAGGGAGATGGAGACGACTCTGTGTCGGAGGAAACGATAGATGAGGAGGGAGATGGAGACGACTCTGTGTCGGAGGAAACGATAGATGAGGAGTGAGATGGAGATGACTCTGTGTCGGAGGAAACGATAGATGAGGAGGGAGATGGAGACCACTCTGTGTCGGAGGAAACGATAGATGAGGAGGGAGATGGAGACGACTCTGTGTCGGAGGAAACGATAGACTCTGGAGGAGATGGAGATGACTCTGTGTCGGAGGAAACGATAGAAGTGGAGGGAGGCGGTGGTGACTCTTTGTCTGCGGGAACGATAGATGTGGAGGCTGGTGGAAATTGCACTTTGTCTAAGGAAACTACAGGTGCCGAGGCAGACTGCGCTGACACGTAATCTGTCTGCTGGAACAAGAAGTTTTAGATGCATTGATGATATTTACTCTGATTGATCAGGAGGTGGAGTGCCACTTACTCTGTCAGAACTGCACAAAATACAAAAAATACACACTTGCAGTCTTTTTGGATTTCTCCTGGAAGAGAACCAGGTGTCATCCAAACATTACACAAATAGGTTTAAAAGGGGCATTTCTAAATTTTGCATCAGCCTCTCTAACAGACAGAGGCTTTATGGTCTCCATAGACCATCAAATCTCCCAACACTAGAAAATGGCACACACCGGGGAAGAATCATCTCAGCCACCCTCTTCAATGTTATGGTTGATGATATATCCAACAAACTCACTAAAAACACATACAAATTCCAGTTTGCCGACGATGGAGCAATATGGGTTAATGATAAAAATATACACAAAGCACAAAAACAAATTCAAGCTGCACTTAACCATATTGAAAACTGGACCAACCAAAAGGAGCTCCAACTCTCTATCACTAAAACAACAACTGTAGTATTCAAAGCACAACATTGAAGTAAACAAAACGTACATCTTTACATAAACAAACAAAAATTACCGCAATCAGATGCAGTAAAATTTCTAGGTCTAATCTTAGACAAGCACTTAACATGGAACAAACACACTCAATTCATACAATAAAAATGCACGCAGATCTCAACATTATTAAATACCTATCACATAGTAAATGGGGTAGCAACAAACAAACATTACTACAGTACTACTATATATAGCACTCATCAAATCTAATGTACTCTATGGCTGCGAAATATTTCAAGGTATTGCACAAAACATAAAACAAACTCATTTCCATCCAATTCCAACCACATAAATGTATAACTGGAGCCTTCCCAGGAACATCCTTCCAAGCATTATTGGTAGAATGCGGGGAACTGGACCTCACTCTCGAATGGGAAAGATTACCCCATTACAAACAAGACTGAAAACCACTATACATCTCTTACAAAATAAAAATAAAATCATTATCAATAAAGGCAAATACCCCAAACCTCTTGGACCAAAATACAGGAAATTAAACAACAACTTGATGTATATACTACAGAATATAATACAAACCCATACTACAAATCTCTTCCAAAATCCTGACCAACACAAAACTGAACACAATATACTTAATAAATTCACAGTGCAAGAAATCATACAACAAAATTACAATCCACAAGATTATGTTCACATTTATACAGACGGATTCAAGGACCAAAATGGTAATGCTGGTTTTGGTATCTACATACCCGAAAAAAGCCTTAAACAATACTACAATCTCCCAGCAAACTCCAGTATCTTCACAGTAGAACTCGCAGCCATAGTTCAGGCCTTGCAAACAACATCTGACCAAACAAACACTACCATCTGCATTTTAACGGATTCCGTAAACCATAACCAGATTAAGATTAGCAAATTGCAATCTTAATCACTATCTACACAAAATCAACCTTCATCCAAACGACAAATGTATCACTTGCCAAATTCCTGAAACAATAGCCCACACTATCTTTTACTGCTCAAAATATAATACACAAAGAACCCCATTTACCAATGCATTAAAACAGTACCTCAACAATGGTAACTCTTCTGATCTCAAGCACATTCTAACAAACCCCAAATTAATTAAACCACGCACTAAATATCTCATTCATACAAAATTATACCAAACAATCTAGTAACAAAAACAATAATACACTAATTCCACTTTTTTCCATTTAAAAAAATTGTTATAAGTATGTATATATGTTCTTTTAACTTTAAAATGAGTTCTCTGTTTTATCAACTTCATTTTTAACCTTTTTTATGTTTATCATTATTCACTAAATAAATATGTTTTTAAGCATGGGTTGGGTGTAAAACCAAAAAACAATAACAATAACCACTTATTACACTACATCTATATTAAATTCCAAGTCATCTGGGGCGGTGGGGTAGCCTAATGGTTAAAGTGTTGGCTCGTCACGCCGAAGACCCGGGTTCGATTCCCCACATGGGCACAATGTGTGAAGCCCATTTCTGGTGTCCCCCGCCGTGATGTTGCTGGAATATTGCTAAAAGCGGCGTAAAACCAAACTCAGTCCAAATCATCTATTACTCTTAACCTATTTCATAATTGTTACCTTTTTAATTCCGACTCCCATTCAAATTTCCCTTAATACTCAGTTTTTGGGGTTTTTTCACTATTGGGGTGTATTTTTTTGTAGTAACACCACTCTTTCAAAATTATATTTTTTGTTCCCCTCATTTCTTATATTTCATTTAGGTCCCCAAACCTCGAAATTTAAATCACCTCGAAAGCTCTGGGGGTCTCAAACCTCGAAATTTTAGTACCTTGAAAATTTCCCGGTATACGGTAAGTGTACTACCCCGTCGCCGAAATACCTTAGTTCCGCGTGCGACGTTAAATAAAGCAAATAACAACAACAACTTACTCTGTCTTAGGGAACAAGTATGAGGACAAGTAGTTGCGAGGTCACTGGTTTCACAGGATCCCCTGGAAGCGTGGAAGTCACATTCGCAGTCTGTGTCAGCTCCTGCCGCTACTGTTGCGGAGTTGAAAGACTTCAAATTAATTCATATCAACACCACTGTAGACTATGATGTGCCGTTGAAAAACAATGCACGAGGCACGGTTTAAAAGACGTTGTGTTATCGCATGTCAGTAACTGTACCTAAAGTGATTCAATCAGGAACCGCGGTTGTAAACTGACGAACAAAGAAAGTACACACCCGGTGCTTTTAGATTAATTTCCAAAATCGACGTAAATGTTTTGAAAAGAATTTTTACAGTGATATATCAGTAACAGACTTTCCTAAAATGTTGCGAAAACCCCACAGATATCGTGCCCAATTGCGAAGTTGCCAGTCAAAATCACAACACTTTTCAAATAATCCCAAAACACCAGGTGTGTACTTTCTTTTGTCCGTCAGTTTAGCTATCATACCCAAGGGTTCATTGAACGTAAAACAGGAGATCTTCGTCAATGGATGGGTGGTCAGTGGTGGAGGTGAGGTGAGGTGAAATTGGGTTTTACGTCGTGCTTGAGAATATTTCGCTCATATGACGACGTGCATGCGTGTGTATGTGTATGTGCGGCTGCTTGTACTAGCCCAAACTTAAGCTGGTTTTATAGTGCTAGCCCACTGAAATACCATGCCGCAGTGAAGCAGGAATACCCCACTCAGACACATTATACTGACTCCGAGCCGACCAGTCCTTGTACCCATTAATGCCGAGCGCCAGGCAGGGACCAACAAGTACCATATTTTAACGTCTTTTGGTATGGCGCAGTCGGGGATGGAACCCGCGACCTTCCGCTCTCCGGGCGGACGCTCTAACCACTACACCACGGAGGCGGTCGGTCAGTGGTGGAAATTCTGAACCCTTGTTTATGCTCCTTGCTTACTTACCATACTAACAATGCCATAAATACATAGTCAATGCATAAACAGATACAGTCAAACACCTTTGTGCCGAATTTAAACGGCCCTACTTGAACACTTCGAGTAATTCAACGTTAGACACAAACGGAAAATGATGGTTAAAGAAGGAATAAGCAGGGACTAGGTTTTTCCTTCGAGACAAACAAATTCGAGAGATCAATAAATTCGAGACAGACATAAGTTCGAGACATCAAAGTTCGACACAAACATGTTTAACCCTAGATGGAAGTAGACACATAACAAGTTTACACATTTCCGGAGGCAATAAAGGCCACTTACTCATACCTCGCCCTTTAAAATTCTAGTTAATACGAGAAGATCATCACCTGAACACTCGGCGCCAGTGTTACAAGACTGAGCACAGTAACACATCATGTATAGCGGATTAATAACGCACTCGTGTATCCCCATCCAGTAGTTGCAGTCTGCATGGGTATCTGTGCACGCCGTCGATCCTGAAACACACAAAACACATTACAGAATGTTGTTGTTTATTGTCGCAACATTCCAGCAGTCTAGTGGTCAACATTATGGGCTTCGTTTTCTGTAAATGATTTGTTTGTTTGTTGTTCGCACTGGGCAATATTCCAGCTTTATGGCGGCGATCTGTAGATACTAGTGGTGATGCGATTAATTGAAATAATCGAAGATTGGTCGCAGTGACTCAACGACCAAGCAATCGATCATGTTTTCTCATAATCGAACACAAACAATTCTGGAACACTTGTTTTCATCAACAATATTTTTCACAAGGTTGGTTTTGTCTGTTACATTTCGTAACCACTACAAGCTCGTTCCAAATCATGATTGAATTTATCTTAAAGACACCAAGAAATTTATGTTCCTAACATACTACTCGTCCTCTAAGGATGTGAAATTTGCCCCAAAACATCAAAAAAACTACATGTTTTTTTCCCTTATTTTTTTGTGCATTAACAAATTTCATAAATGACGCTGACAAATTATTTTCGATGATTGATCGGTGGTTATGAACCAATCATCAATTATGAGATTTTAACCAATTCCCAACACTAGTACATACGAGTCTGGACCAGAAAATCCAGTGATCAGCAGCATGAACATCGATGTAAGCAGCTGGGATACAGTGACTTGTGTCAACCAAGTCAGCGAGAGTGACCACCCGATCCCCTTAGTCACCTCTTACAAGTTATGTAAATGAGAGACGATGGTATGTATCAACCATCAACCATTGCCTTTTGCAATATTCATAAGTTGTTTTCACCGATTCTACCTGGATCCTCGAGGGCCAACAGAACGTTCGACCAGGATTGCAAAACATCGGCTATTGATGTCGAAGCACTCGTACATATTTGTCAGTATGAGTCAATCGTTATCCATGGGGCTTTAGAAGCAAAATAGCAGAGACAATTATGTGAATGCATAACTGATTGACAGCTGGTGTTCACGAAGATGGTTACACAATAACGTGTGCTGCACCTAGACATAAAACCTTCGGGATGCAGACTGAAAAGCGTTACGTATATTACACGCACTTATTTCCATAAGAGCCGGTAAAAATACTTCTTGTTGTTTTAGCATTGATTCAGCATTATTCCATAAGAATGTTTAAGAACAGAATCATTGATTGTGATAAACAGCGTAGTTTTGGTAATATAAATCAATCGTCTCATTTGATGTACTTTAAAGAAACTAAGTCACTTTTGAATGTTGAATATTATGTAAATTTTATCAACCAAGCAACTGTTGGAAGAAATATTTGCCTTCTTAAATTAAATTCCGTCCCTTTACGATGTAATATAAGAGGTGTGAACGTAGATACGTATTGTAGAATGTGTGAAGAGGGGTGAATGAAAATGTTATACATTGTTTTAATGTAATGCTTACAATGTAATTAGGGATAGATATAGTCCTGAAAATGGTCTGGTAAATTAAGTCGCTAATTATCATAATATATTAACTAGCAATTGTAGATATACTCTTGTAAATTGTTCTAATTACATCAAAGCAGCTCTTGCGTATAGGAACATCGTTACATCATTAGCCATTTAATTGAATTACTATGTAAAGTTTCTCCTATTCTACAATAATGTACTCCTTTTTGTATGTATTGTACATGGGCGGATTGCCTACAAACCGAAATAAAAGAATTGAATTGAATTATATACATATCCATATAAATAATGGTTGGCTGGCTAGTTGGTTTACTGTTAAAGCCGCACTCAGCAATATTCCAGATATATCTAAATAATCTGTAATACTGGAGTCTGGACCAGACGATCCAGTTATCAACAGCATGAGCATAGATCTACGAAATTGGGATACGATAATGTGTCAACCAAGTCAGCGAGCCTGACCACCCGATCCCGTTGGTCGCCCCTTACAAGCATGGGTTGTTGAAGACCAATTCTAAAAACTGCGTACAATAAGCTACAAAAATGGTGAAATGTTTTTATCATATATGGATCTTGCTTTAAGACGACGTCCAACAACAATGACCTTTGTTATATACGTACACGGTGAATATATATTCTTTGCTGTGTTCTTGGCTTGTTGATTGCAGATGCTACAAAGACTCTTTTCAGCATCCTTTGATAAAATGCACGATCAAGGGAAACGATTTTAAGTGAGTTGTTTTTGTTACCACACTACTTATTTCATCATTATCGCGTGGACGAAATCGCTTTGAAAAATGTTGCATTTATTAAAATTTCGTTTCAGTATACATTCAATGATTTTGCACAGAAACTTCAGAAGGGACGTTGTCCCCTTAATGCAACGTCGCCCGTACGAAACAAGTCAAATCGTGACAAAATTTATCAAGCTTGGAAGTCAATATGTGGGATTATCCATGGCCACTTGTCGCGCTTCCTTTTATTTTGTCACTTTATGTTTGCTTTTGTAAGAACGGCACCCCGTAAATGTCCCCAATAGATCTGCTCATAAATGCAATATAATTGGTATTGGTATAGACGAAGACGAGACAAACAGACACAATATCAACGTGGATTTAGAAACGTCAGACTTCCATATTATTCTTTCTGTGCCCCGGCAGTCTGTTTCACAGTTCCTGAACCGCAATATTTTCTCATTTGCCTAGCCCTTTCTGGAATGCTACAGCTGTAAATGAAGCAAGTCTAGACTTCCACAGGTAGTCTTGATTCCCTCAGGTAGTCTAGATTTCCTCAGGTTCAGTGGTTTGAATCTCCTTTTCTCACCCTTGTATACCTTGTAAATTGTTCTAATTACATCAAAAAAGCTCTTAACAGTTCAACAAACAACAATTGAAAAAGTCCTGCTTGTTTCTATCAAATTTATATATATTTATATTATAGAGACTAAGCGTTGGTAGTGACCAGCCTGAGCAATGGTGAGGTTGTCTACCTGCAATGCAGGCTAGCCATACTGGGCAAACTCTTGAAATGAGATTTGTTCCTGTTGTAAGGCTAGTCTTGTTGTCAGGAAGCATTAACACCACACAAACGGTTCCTTTCGCACTGAAATCATTGTTCCATACGCTTGAGGTATATATTTATTGTTTCAAGTGTTAGGGTTGCCAAGAACATGCATGGGAATTTGGACAACTGAGACAGATGTTCATGCAAAACATGCAAATTGTTCATCCTGAAGTACATGTACTTTTAATTGATCGTAAATAACATAGTTTAAATTTCTCTATACATAACTCCTAAATGTTTCATTGTGTAATTTACTTTGCTAGGCAAGGATGATTTCGAAAGGCCATGGGATCGAAAAAATTATGCCTTGTGGAATATTAATGAGTGCGGCGTTACACAACAAACCAACCCTTGTGTGATAGGTCCTGTATCGTTGACATCAGAAAGGTTGCTATTTTCGTACTGAGTTATTGCGCATGACACCTAAACCACGCATGGGATTTGTATCCTTAAGACATGGATCTACAGGTACTTTGACCTTTTCTATTATTTATGCTGTAGCTGCGTGGCAGCCAAGTGTATGGCACGCGCTTTGTTGTGTTTGTTTGTTTGTTCTTTAATGCTGCACTCAGCAATCTTCCAGCTATATGGCGGCGGTATGTAAATAATCGAGTCTAGACCAATTTCAACATCATGAACATTGATCTGCGTAATTGGGAACCGATGACATGTGTCAACCAAGTCAGAGATTCTGACCACCCGATCCCGTTAGTCGCTTCTTATGACAGGCATGGGGACAAAAGATTGAAGGGCACAGGGGAAATTGTTTTGGGAGATTTATTGAACAGGTCACTGAGGCACAACAATACAGTACAGGGGAAACATAACCCGTGTGTACATGTAGTAAATGACATCGGTAAGCGAATGAGTTGGGAAATACCACCGTTTCAATGGTACTCCAGTTATATCAGACGTATAGTAACGGCATTGGGAGCACATGGCAAAGAAGACAAAGCGGACGGGCACTGCTCTGTGTTTCGGAATATGTTTCTGGGTTGATGTGCATCATGCCTGTGCTCAAGGGTTTCCGAAACCTTCCGGAACATGCATCACTCAACCTGTCCTGTGAATGAGTGAGTGAGTGAGTGATCGAGTGAGTGAGTGAGTGAGGAGTGAGTGGAGTGAGTGAGTGAGTGAGGAGTGAGTGAGTGAGTGAGTGAGTGAGTGAGGAGTGAGTGAGTGAGTGCAAGCCGCTTTTAGCAAGAATGTTCACCAGAAATGGGCTTCACACATTGTATTCATGTGGGGAATCCAACCCGGATCTTCGGCGTGACGAGTGAACGCTACTAACTACTAGGCTACCCCGAACGCCCTGTACAACCCCAATATGGTTGTCTTGATTTTACATATTGGAGTTGTACACGCCCTCTGTTCTCCTTCCGTGATATAACAAGACACTGCCCAAAGCGGCATTAAGCACTTCTCACTCCCTTCGATGGAAGGCACGACTGGCAAATATATCAATGTATGCACAGAATAATGTATTGTCGTCTTTGCCTTGGGCCTTCAAATCACCTGCCTGAAAGCATTGATTTCATTGTCTGACATGATTATTACCTGTTTACCTACATGGAACAATCAAACATAGAAATGTCGTAGTTAAGGTGAGCGAGTGCGTGAGTTGGTTTGACACTGCTTTGAACAGTGAATTTCTGTGTCTCAATCGACACGGCTAAAGTGGACCCGTATAGAACCGTGGTTTCTCGGGTTCTCTAGCACTGTGTAGGTTGACGTCATGGTCCTTAGCTATGTCCATTGCTTTTTACTTACGGTTTGGGGGTTTTTGTTCGTTGTTGTTAAACGCCGCATTCAGTAACGTTCCTGCTGTATTCGAGTCCGTACCAGACAATCCAGTGATCAACGGCATGAGTAATTGGGAATCGATGACATGAGTCAACCAAGTCAGCGAGTCTGACCACCCGACTACGGGTTGTGTTAGCCGCCTCTTACGAGAGCATGGGTTGCTGAAGATTAATTCTGATCCGGATCTCCACGGGTTATTTACAGTGTCACCATGTTTGCTTAGACTAGGCTTCCTAATGACGTCACGGGAATCCCCGGGTCGCCATGAGCGGGCTTTACAAACTGCAAATACAGCTTGAAATAAAAGCTGCAATCCTCCTAAAATGTACATAAATTCGACAAATAAAGACTCCGGGAAGTCGGTAAAACTAATACTTAACAGATACATAACGAAATCCGCACACCCAAGTGTCCTCATGCATGTCAGTAACATCCACATGCACAGCTCCCGCAACATGTCCCTACCCGACTCGGGGGAAATGGCTGCCGTTTATGCTGAACGATTTATCACGCCGGCTCTACTTATGATTGCAGGCGGAATTATTCTTACGATGTAAAATTAATCTTTTTGGATGAAAAAAAAAGAAAAAACATATCATTGTTGAAACCGTAACTTTATGATCCGGTGGGTTTACGAGCGTATTTATGTAATTTTATTGCCTTGAAGTTGACACTGTTAAATATAAAAGAAAAACTTGCGACTAACTTTCTGGACAATAAAGGCACATGATAACATCCGGTGTAATAAATACAGAATATTGAATGCAACTGTCAATTTTTAAAATGTGTAAATAATAACGACTTTAATTAATTATAAGCAATAAATACAACCGGAAATGATGTACCCAGTATTACTTTGCTTTGGTATATAAATGGCGTGTCACCACGGGTATCACGAGAAGAATACACGCTTAGCATGTGGACAGAAGAGAATGTACAGCTATTAATCAACAATCAGCAGATACCCTGTAAGTAAAGCATTTTATTTCTTACATTTTACATGTAGTAGTTACGTAAATTATTTTTTTCAAGCAATAATATATATATATATGTCTTTACAATGTACGGTTATGTCATTGTCGGGATAGGACATTTTTGGACTTCAGCTGCTAAAGTTTAAATTCACTGTAGGAAATATATTACTTGAAATTAACTTAGCCTTCTATGAAGTACTTTATGCTGTGAACTGACATGATTTGGAAATTATTTGGGTCGTATTAAGGCTTTTTTCAACATTTTCTTTCACACTTCAAAAGTGCTAAGTAAGCGGTCCCGTTAAAATGTCACCTAATAATACTTTTTCTGGAATTCCCCTTTTAATTTTACAATACAATTAACAGTTGCATACGGAGACATTTCAAACTTAATTTACTTGCACTATTGTATAGGATTGTTATTGCTGCTTATATTTTAACTAATAGGCTTACAATAAATCGGAGTTTAGAAAGCATAACATTAAATGTCCAAAATGTTTCAATGGTCAAAATACATAAAATAATAGATTGTGTATTTTAAATTTTTTAGCATTGATTATACTGAGGCAATGCATTGCTTTGAGTAGGTTACATGTAATGTGCACTTATACCTTGCGTATGCATGCTTTAGTATTGGGGAAATTTTGTTTGTTTTCAAGGTGAATGGGATTCCTCCAAATCACTCAATTATGAGGATTTGCAATCATTCATAGAATGTATTGAAAAGGATGTAAGGTGTTAGCCCGCACACTAACATCTGTGCTGACTCTATTAAAACCAAAATGGGCTGGTGCCTTACCTCTAATAACAAACATAAAAAGCAAGCTAAAATAAAAGAAATAAGGGTGTTCACGGCGAACCCCGATCACTTTATCATCCTCTGACGATTCACCTGGATCATTATCGCCTTCACCAAATCATTGAAAATGTATATATATCACATGTGCAATACAACTCTGGACTGGTAATAAGGGTGTTCAAGGCGAATCCCGATCACTTATTCATCCTCCTGACATTTCCTTTCCATCATGCTCGTCTTCACCAATTCCTTTCAGTTTATATGTAAAATATGATATGCTCCTTTGGCTTGTGACAAGGGTGTTCGAGGCGAACCCCGATCACTTTTATTTGGCTATTTTAAAATGGATCTTGATCATCTTCCACAACTTTTGAATGTATATAACAAAAAGTTGCAAACTCCTTTGGAGTGTCTTCACCCCGATCACTATAATTTGGCTATTTTAACCTGGATCTTGCTCATCTGTATAATTGCATTTCAATGTATATAGAAAATGTTAAATACTGCTTTGGGATGTTTTGATAAGGGTGTTCAGAGCGAACCCCGATCGCTAAGGGTGTTCATGTAGCTATTTTAACTGATGTTGCTCGGCTTCACCATATATTATCAGTTTATCTCGGTAACCTGGATGGTATTCATGTTATACCTGAATATCTATAGAATTGGTGTGGCATAATTGTCACACCAGTTAGCAAATACATTCATACGAAAATTATCTGATCATATCAAATCTGTATGTGTATGGGATTTGGGAGATTTGAAAGATATATAATATCTTTTGAGAGGTAGGTAGCTGTCACCAATTATCTTATTCCTTAAACAACTATTCGTCGTGAAAGTTATCAACAGCATAATCTTTCATGTGAAGTTTTTCATTTTGGGAGTGGCATTTAACTGCATGGTTGTTGAGTAGAAGATCATAGAAAGGCAGGGATGTTTGAAATGGTGAAGCATATGTATACATGTTCTGTAGGAAAAAAAGGTTCATGATGACAGTTTGAGAAGAGAGGAATATGCGTTTCCCATGGCAATAACAATAAGAAAATGACGACAAAACCTAAAATAATGGTTATGGAATGCATGTATTGTGAGGTATTGAAAGTGTACCATCACAACATATACTGTGGTTTAAAATATAGACATACAAAACATTAATACACAATTTTCATAAAGTAAGTCAGTACCCCTGACTCAAGACTACTTGCATTTGTCTCTTCCCCTGCTGAGTAATTATGTATTCAATATTATGGTATCTGTATATGCCAGCAAATTGTATATATTTCTTACATATGTTTCCAATTTGATTGTTGTCAATACTGAAATATATGCATACATGTATACATCTGCCAGCTTGGGATGGTCCACATGTTGAGTGTGATTTATTTCATCACTGATATCAGTGATAACACGAAGTACAGACTGATTATTAAAAATATTTTTCTATGAATGTACATGCTGTTTAAATACAGTATGTACAGAATGCCAGTTTGTGGAGCGCAATATCATGCCGAAGCCTTTGGTTTGGACCCCGGAGGAGGCACCTAGGTTCGGGTCCCGGGGGATGGGCACATTTGCGTAGTATCCTTGGACAAGATACTTAGTTCCATATTGTCTCAGTTCACCCAGCTGTAAAATGGGTACCCGTGAGGATGTGCTGGCAATGTGAGCGATTAGTTCATTGTGTTTAACAGGCAGCATGTATGTATGCTCCTCGTTGAGTTTAAGAAGTATGAGAAAGTGTGATGGTGTCCTATGAGTATGATCAGGTATGATCAGGGACAGGAATGTATGCAGCGCGGTGAACAGGCAATCTGGATGACCAGCATATACGTGAAATATTATTATGGCATTTTGCTGACTAAACTATTACTGTTATACAAGAAAACTTACCACAATTACACCATTTCCTTTGAATGATGAGTGGATATACAATTTCACAGATTGAAAAGAGCCTAAATCCACTTGAAACTGATGGCCATTTCTTAAATTATATGGCAATGTTATTCCAAGAAACTGGACACATGTACAAGATATATACAAGATGACATGAATAAAGCATTTCCTAAAACATGTTATCCCTGAAATTGTACATAGTAAACAGTCTTTGTATATTCCTAAATGACTTTCAAACTACTCTGAAACACACATTATGATTAGGAATATTGGTATACATGTACATCTTAACATTTGCACATTTCATGTTGACATTTTGCACTTTGTGGTAACTGGTTTGGTGAGAGGTTGCACAAATTTATTGGCCATGGAAATTTCACTGTTTTGAAATGTGAATTCTTTTCTATGACAACATATGTAAAACTGTCATATAAAGTTCTCAGTAACTACTTAGCTTCTTAAACAACACAAATCATTTTTAATTCACTTGGGGTACAGAAGTAATATCCACATGTAAAATAAGTTGTCAAGAAAGAAAGGGTTATGTAACTCTAAATACTATTCTTCTGAGGTTACTGTGTAATAATGACCAGGTCATTCATCAATAGTTGTCAGCAAATATCATTGATATCTGTAGCAGACGCCCCTGAGCTCCTTACAGTGATAGACAATTGACATGTTTGGACAGAGTAAGGTGTTTTTTATTGTTGCTAAAACAATACTTGTATGGAAGAGATAACTTACAAGTGAAAATAAAAATTGCATGAATTATGAATAATATTATGTTTTTGTCTTTTTGCAGGTGAGTAAATAAGCCCACTATAACAGACAGATGCAAGAGTTACCCCCCTTCCGTTCAGTTTAACAGTAAATTCTCACCACTTAACTAGTCTTTTTACCACAATGCGTGTATGTGATGATATACTGTTGATAAAAGATTTTATTGAAAAAAATATATATCTATAACTGGCTTGTTGTTATTTCACTGGAGGCAATAATTTAAATCAGACTAGGATCCCTACTTAGACTCCATCTGAATCATTATATTATATAATGGCCACTCATTCATACCTGCATAGTCTTGAACAGATTAGTGTACACGACCTAACCATGCACAATACTGCCAATTGTTCTTAAATAACATTTAAGTGAGTGAGAATGGTTTTACACCGCTTTCAGAAGTATCAATGTCACCCACGTGAACAAGGCAACGTGGTACACATTGTCACCATGTTGGGAATCGATCCCAGATATTCACCCAGTTGACAAGCATATATGCTTCTACCATCTACCCCGTCCCCGGAAACCACATTACAAACACTAAACGCTTAAGCATGTTAATATGAGTGAATGAGTGAGTTTAGGTTTACGACTATTTTAGCAATATTCCAGCAATATTACGACTGGGGCTCACAAGAAATGGACTTCACACAATTTAACCTTCTATTGTTATTGTTAAAACCCCCACGTAAATTCAGTTCAAACAGTTCTACCAACATTTAAGAGAAATCAGTATCGGCCTATATAGTTGTTGCAAATAGATCCCAAACGTTTAGCCTCAGGCGCTACTTCCACTGTGATGAAATCCTAATCCTAATCCCGGTCTTCGATTTTTATTCCCTGCATGTACATGCATTTTAGAACATGATGTATTCTATTGTCTATTCTTGATAATTTCAATCGTTGTTTTTGTTTTGTTTACATCCAATTGTTTCGGATGGAGAGAACAAAACATTTTAATCGAAGGCAAAGATGCGGGTGACGAATATTAATATGACCCCAATAAAAATAATTTCAGAATAATGAGTAGGTAGGTGAGTTTAAAGTTTATCGTCACATCGGCAATATTTCCAGCCATATCGTGACGGGAACAATTAAATTGTACGCAAAGTAAGTAATAGTAAAATTATAAAAGCCTGCCTACGAAAGGGACAGTAAAATAACTAGATTATCACAGAGAATGAATTTAAAACTAGTAACTAAATCTAAAACAGTTTGCTTATAGTTGACAATACAATATAAAACCGGGCTATGGGTTACTAACAACTGATGGTAGATCACCATGCTAGGGACCATGGGGACTTACAGTACTTTGCTTCTATTTCGGAATAAAAATGAGCAGTTGGACTGAGTGTTACTGCGGCATATGAGCCTGGGAGGATTTTGTAAATCCGGAATTAAAAGAATTTGACATAAGAAGCACTTTCACTATGGATTTGGTTCTTTTGATTACTTATTAACATACTACCATACGATATGGAAAAGAAAAGGCTCAGAATGTCAAACGGTCATAAAGATGGAAGTGACAAAGGAAGTATTTTCCTTTTGATGAGAAATTATTGTTTTAATTCGGAAACAACCAATGACCGATCAGATATTGTTATTGCCGTTAGCGGCAGTTATGAAGTAGGTAAGGGGAAAGGTTTAGGGGAGCCTTAAATATGCGCCCAAAACTAAACAAACTGTTGATATATGTATGTTCGGTTAAAATTGTGTCATGCTTCCCCCCGTTTTAACGAGGAAGTCAGAAACACAACTCTCTGTATGCAGCCATACATTAAATTATCTTCAAGAATCTATTGTGTTCATTATAAAATGTTTTTGGTTTTGGTAAAGCACAGTTTCTTTACTTATGAGCCTTACGTTAGTTCTCATGAGCTGGACTTCACGCATAGAGGAGATAAGATCTTTATCTAAAATGATTCTTTTATGCCTTCAATCCACAGTATCCAAGCCTGGTGAATTAAAACAATCTCATCTCTGCGACAACGCCGACGATTTTTAAATGTTTATTTACTACTGGACAGAGTAGATGTGTCTCTGCAGTAGCTAGTGTCAGTAATGTCCCATTTATTTTGCCAAGATTCTGCCGTTTATTGAAATTATTGTGAAACCAGAGCAAAAGTAATCTCTTGGAATTAAACCCAATAGATTCCAGTAATGTCTGGCTGCTGCTGAGCGTTGCAAATACATCTTAGCAAGTTTGTCAACTTTTCGTTTGGACAAACCCTAGACAGGAAATGACAAACAAGAGTAATCTCTTGGAATTAGCTTAATAGATTCAATATCTGGCTGCTGAGCGTTGCAAGCCATCTTAGCAAGTTTGTCAACTTCTTCGTTTCCAACTCCTTCTCCACTGTCTTCATTCCACTTTAATATCCATTCTCCACCATTACATGGTGCCCCTGGTCACCTTGGCTGTAAATCCATCCACTATTATTCATTATATTTCACTTTTAAGCTCCTGCTATCCAATACTGTTACAAAACCCCTGAACAAATAATTCCATCCATCTTCATTCCTTCATTCCTTTCCACCCAGCCAATTCTAGAGATCCCCACCATTTTTATCTAATATACTCACTCTCATCCATTATTATATTTAATTATGGGAATAAAATCTGCGTTTCCATTTTAATAACACTGTGTTTTATTGTTTAATTCACTCCATCCATCCTATGCATCCAAGTTGTATTCCACTCCATTCCACCATTAAAGTTGTGTTCCTTTATTCCTTTACAAATTATTTCATTATTTATTCCAATCCACATATTCCACAATCCCTATATATCCAATTTTCGTTGTGTCCCTAAAATATTACCACATTTCCATCTACTGTCCCTATATCTGGCTGATGTCTCCACTTGGTTATACATGTGCCATGCAGTCTCTGTTGTATGTTGTGTCTGTTGTGTGGTCAGGTCTGATGATCGATCCATTGGGGCTCTGGTCCTTTCCTGGATCCGTTGGCCATCCTCAGTCTAGGGCCAGTGATCCATGTCCGATCCATTGTGCTCTGTGTGTCCAGTGGCCACAGTCCTTTCCTTCCATGTCTGGGTCTCAATGTGGTCTCTGCTGGGTTTTCGATGTCAGTCGGTTGATCCACCACACCTACCATTTCCGTTTCCTTCACTGGTCCACCACACTGGTCCACCACCTTCCTGGGTCAGCCAGGTTTCCTGGGTCCAGCTCAGGTTTCCTGGTCCACCTTTTTCTTTTCCGTGTGTGTTCACACTGGTTCCACCCTGGGTCCACCACCTTTCTGGGTCCATACCACACTGGGTCCATCCACACACCTTTTCAGCCACCATTCCTTTTTTTCTGGTCCACACACTGGGCTGATCCATCCACACACCTGCACACCTGGGCTCTGGTTCCACACACACACACTGGTCCACCACACCACACTGTGTGCTTCCACACCCTTTTCGGCTCCAAGTTTCCTGGGTCCACTGGTCCACCTCTGGCCACTGCATCTCTGGGTCCACCTCAGCCACTGTGGGTCCACCACTGGTCCACCACCTTTTTTTCTCGTGCTGTGTTCCTTTCCATGTCCATGCATGTGTGTGTGTGTGCAGTGTGTCTGTCTCCTCCTCCTGTGTGTTTGGTCCTTGTGTCTGTCTGTGTGTGGTCGTGTCTGGTGTTTCATGTGTGTCCAGTGTTGTGTGTGTTGTGATGTGTGGAATGTGTGTTGTTCTGGTTTGTAGTGGTTCCAGATTTGGCTCACTGAAGTTTGGTGTTCAGTGGAGTGAATGGTTGTGTGTGGTTGTGTGATTTGTGTCTGGTTTGTGTGTATTTGTGTTCACCAGTTTTGTCAGTGTGTTTGATGCCAGTTCTTTGTCAGTTCAGTCCAGTGGAGTGAGGTGAACAGTGGTGTCTGGTGGGGCTCAGTGTTGTGTTTCTGTTTGGTGTGGAATGGTGTGTGTTGATATGATTTGTCAGGGAATGTGGTGGAGTGGGGCTGTTTGTGCCTGGTGTGGAAGTGGAATTGGTGTGTTCTGGTTGGTGTGTGTGGAATGGGTTTCAATGGATGGTTCGGTATTTGAACCGTGGTGTTTTGTGATCACCCGATTTGATGCCGGAAGTGGCAGGTGAAGATGAACCGGTGACGCTGGTTTGATCGTTTTGGAAACCAGACGTATCGTTTGGTTTGATGATATGGTAACAGGCCAGTTCCGGTGTTTTGGTGACGGAGAACATTTAACCAGTGACCGATATTCGATGTGAACTGACGCTGTTGGTGGTGAACCATTATTGATTTATTTGTCTGTGGGCTGTCATTTGGTTTGTTGTGGGCCAGTGATGGCGAGCACGATACTGATGGACGGTGGTGGATGGTGACAGGCGTGAGGGCGAACACCAGTATTGTTTGTCACCGGTTGTTCGGTGGGCCGACGGGCGGTGTGTTCCAGTATGACAACAGTGGTGAACCGTAATACGCCGATACTGTTTGATGGCTGACGGTATTCGTTGTGTTTGTGTGCGAGTGAATTGAACGGTATTGTTCGTACTGGTTTGACGGCGGAGTAATGGGCTCTGTTTTGTGTCGGTTTACGCCTCTCTCGATTGACGTCGAAAACTGTTGAAATGAACACGAGGAGCCGTGCGTGTCGAAGAGGCATTGAAGATCGAGGTCGAGCTCCACTGTGTTGACCGGGCGAATGTCGTGATCGTGCTTCATTTCGCTGGTGCTGGCTGGGCTTTCGGTTACCAACGGTCCGGTGATTGACGACTTTGTTGGCAGTGTTTACGTTCAATGATCAGGTTGTCTATTCGAACTTTCGTGCCGCATAACTGGAATGACCCGATGAACGGCTGAAGCATACGGCAGAACGCGTATATTTCGCGGTAGTGAACCGTGAATGTCAATGGGCGGCTTCCGGCTTTTGATGGGTATTACAATGTGCTGGTGCCCTTTCTACTACTCCGTTTTATCAACAGAACCTCTTTGTCATCGTCTTCAAAGAGACGGCACTATTTATTTATCGCTTGAAACTTTCGTCGCTCAACCGGCAACTGACGCCAATCGAACTGTGATGAGTATGTCGTGATATTGTTTCAGGTAACTTTGATGCTGGCTGTGCTTTCGGTGCGGGATTAATCTGCTGGTTAATGCTGCTTTCAAGCTTGATTTCAATGGACAACACGGCCTTCGATTTCACGAAATCGGGCTTATGACAACAAATGATGCCAAGTCGTTATCAATCCTTGTCCAGATTTCGTTCTGTCGGCGACATGTTGAATTAACCGAGATCGGCTGTTTATTCTGGTCTGGTTAGACCGAATCGTCTGTCTGCCCCGCAACGGCATTGACAATGCTAAATGGTAAAATATATTGAACCGAAACAATAGTTTTATGATTCGGCTGTACAAGCAATTCAATCCGGTGTGGAACGTGACATGCTATATGCATCTTCGCTCTTGATACCCAGCTTCGCATCGGCTGTGTATTGTTTTCAGTTCCGGCATGGTTTAACTGGTGAAGTTGACGGAAAACTATAAACGTCGATATTGAATCTGATAGCCCAATTCCCGGAGATACTTGTTTTGATAGTTTCCTGATCTGGGCAAGGGGACCCGAACAGGCTTGCTGAGATGACATCGGCAATGATGTTGGTCTGTTGGCGGAAGTGCGCGTTTCCGATAATTTCTCTTTCAATAGGCCGTCTTGGCAGATAAATGGTTTGATTGACACTTACTGGCCAATTTCGGTGATATCAGAAAAGGCCATCTCGAAGATGGTTGTTTTAACCTCTTCGAACATTGGTTGAGAACTGATAAAGAGACTTATCAACTCATGAAGATGAAAGGCTTTGTGTAACAAAACCGAAAACATAATGAACGCAATGCGCTGACGATGACTTCCTGAAGCGTGTTTGTTTCTCGTTAAAGGCCGAGGTACATGATGATTTAACTGGACATGCAACGGTTCGTTTTGAATCATATTCGAACTTCGCCAACTTTGCCCAGCGTGACAACGTCGGATCGTGATTAAAACGATAATTTCTTCGTCGAAAGAGCACTTCGCTGTCGCTTTCCGTCTTTATCGTTTTGACATTCGGTTCAACCGATTGGTAATGTTAATAAAGTAATCAAGAACTCGACAGTGAAATGATCGATAACACAATTCAATCCCCGAACCTAATCACTCGATCAACCTTTCATTTTATTCAATAGAAATAATGGTCTAGTAAGTGATCTACTGGCATTGACATTTCAACCGGTTTCGACATTGTCAATATATTAAACGTGCCCAGTTACTGATTTTGAAGATACGATGCTATTGATAATCTGGATGATAAACTAATGGCGAGCTTTGGGGCCCCGCTGTACTGCCAATGATGACACGGGCTAATTGTTCTCGTCTGCGTTAACCAATTCGAATATTGCCGTCTGTGACGATGGAACACCGCTCGCTCATCAATTACGAGTGAGGATATATCAATATTCGATAAACGCATCTTTTCGCTCGTTAAAGAAACAGCGTTTATGCTAAATCAGCAATTAATCAAACAAACAGGTAGGTTGAAATTATCGGAAATGAACGCGGGGCTACGTCGTATTCTATAACTGCATGCGAAATGAAGTTTTGTCAACTTGAAGTTATTGACCTTCATTAACCGATCTGTTTTCGTTGCGTGTTTTAACGTAGTGATCGAAAGCGAATGGATGATAAGTGAACGCCAACTGCGTGTTGGCGCCGCTGATATTGTAGACGAATATGACCATACGTAAACACGAATGACTGAAGTTTTGATTCCCCTCATGGCTGACCGATCATCGCCAGCAGACCAGGCTCGCTATTCGCTTGTAGAACGAATCGAGATTTCAGTATTAATACGGTGGTACAACGCAGACTGAGTTCGATTGCTGACTATGGTACGTTATTGTTTCTTTTGAATGTTGATGGCTTCGATTTGCGATGGAGATGTTAAATTTGTTGATCGGTACTCGGCCCGAATGTTAACGGAATGTTAACGAAATGATAAATGAGCTTCTAAAGAAGCATTCATTCGCTATTAACGTGTATGTGTTTCCCGCAACTATTGACAGCGATCGGCTGTCTGGGATCGGTAACGTGAACAATGGCGTTGCCGTGATACGATGACTGAGTGTTGACACCGATTGACAATCTGAAACTGCGCAGGTAATGAATGATGCGTTTATGGTAATGATGCCGGATGTCTTGTTTAAATATTGCTCAGTCTATGCTGTTGAGAAAAGATTTTGATGAGAAAACTAATCGTCACATGCGCGACCAAAAACTGGTTGATGTTGGTAACTGGTAAACTGAACGGAAGAGCTGACTCTGCGTCTCATCTGATTATGGTCAGTTTCATTCACCTGAACAAAGGCCTTTCAATATAATTCGTAATTCAAATGCGATATTATTTTCGCTGATGAACATCGCCCATCTAAGCAAAATAAATAAATAAAGTATGGTTTAACGAAGGTAAACGCTAACTTCCTGTCCCAGGCTGATGATTATCGTGGGGCTTTCGAAATGCGGGCTATCGATGACGAATACGGTCGATATTACGCGACCTCGAAGGTAGTTACGTCGACATTTTACGTGGTGGATACTTCTTGATGGAAATGGTAAAATTAACATTAATTGTTTTAAGAAACTAATTGCTGAAGACTGAAGCGTAATGTTCGACATTTCAAAACGATTAATTTCAATAAATTTGTTAGCGACTTCCCGGTTCTGAAGTGAAATCGGCATGAGAATATTGCCGAAATCGAGATGTATTGACGCGATAATGAAATACCGATTTCGCCGTTTTTCGAATCGTTAGGGGCTAATACCAGACTGTTTGCCATAACACGATTTAAAGACTGAAGTCTTGTTTCATGCTGTATTGTGCGTGTCCGGATTTCTTGATTAACGATTGCCGTATCCCGAAATGACGTCGTTTTCGGGGCGGGACGCTCTTTCGATCTGATGACCACCGCTGTCATCGTCGTCGAAAGAAAACTGGCGTAACGATAATAGTTTTGGTCGGCAAATGCCGTAATATCATTCCTTGTCGGTTTGCCTGATTCGATATCTGGTCTTTAAGGACGATGTCATCACTGTCATCTTCAAACTCAATGATTGATACGCCGTCGGCTGATTGGCGGTGATTCTGTCGCCTGTCGGTGTGGTGATCCGGCATGGTGCTTTCAATGAAGGATATACATGCTGCTGGCACAATGTCGCTTTCATGCTGGTGGCTGGGTGATAATGTCTTTGTCGAAATACTACTGGCCATCGGGACCCGTCCGCGCGCGAAGGTCAGAAAGGCTTCGGCTTTAGCATTCTGTGCGCGCGGCTGTTTTAGCACGTTTCTGAAATCCTTGTTTTCAATAATCGATAATGTTAATGTCTGATATCGATGATAATCACTTCAGCGCTCGCGGACCATCCCCAGATGGCGATGTCATATGCGCCCATGTTTCGTGTGTCGGCGTCATATTGAAGGCATAGCTCTGTGAGAGTATATACGATGCCATAATATGAATATTACTCGGCGAGAGAAGACAGGGGCTTCGAAGAGATGTGCTAACTTACTGTATGAAAAAGAGGCCGACAATTAATGTTTTTGTATCTGCGTACGTACGTATCTGACGCTGATATTACACTTCAACGCATCTGCAATACAACAACATTCCATATTACATTGTTGCAGAACGATATTTTCTTATTGTTATTGCCATGATGCGCATATTCCTCTCTACTGGTAGTAAATCGACGCATATGGCGCTTAATGCTTCACCGTTTCAGCATCCCTACTGCTCGGCAGCGTATCCGCTCTGAAATGAAGCTTCGTAGATTGTAACGACGGGCTATTTCGTGAAATGAATTGTTTGAATGAATGGTGATGACCTACTCTCGAACATTATAGCTCTTTCCGGAATCTCCCGGAATCCCCATGCATGCAATTTGTTATTTGGTGTTTTGTGTGTAATATTTCTGAAGCTGTTGAACAGTTGTCGCCACACAATTCTATGAATATGATTATCAGTTACCAATATATGATGACTTGACAACATCACGATTAAATAGCGCATGATGGCGATCATTCGCACAGGCTGCCAACATCTGGCATCTAAGCTTATTTAACATTTTCTATATACGTGAATGCATTACCGATGAGCAGATCGGAACAAGCTAACGGAATATGATCGGGAGAATCCAAAAGGTGGCATTTTGTTATATATTCGAGATCGAATCCCGTAAAATAGCCAAATAGAGTTCTTATCTATTTTACATATGTAAACTGAAGAAATTGTCTGGAGGAAGGTGATCGGGGTTGCCAGCAACCGTCGGGCTTATTGCGCGATATACATTTTCAATGATTTGGTGAGCGATAATGACTCAGGTGATCGTCGGAAGGATGATAAGTAGGGGTTGTAAATGGCTACCCACTTATTTCTTTTACATTTTGGCTTTGCTTCCATGGGCTACGTTGATGAGGCACCGGCCATTTTGGTTTTAATAAGAGTCGGCACGAAGATAATTCGTGCTGCCCTCGCTTTTTCAATGCATTCTATGTGGTGCAAATCATCATGGTGTTTGGAGGGTCTATTCTGCGGTTTCTGGTAAGAAATTTCAATACTGGCGTGCGCCCTCAAAGTGCGCGACACACTCAAAGTATTAGACCTTTCGGTAATCGATGCTTTAAAGAAATTTAAAGATACACCGATCTATTATTTTAGCGGCTGTTTTGACCATTAGTATTTTGGACATTTTAATGTTATGTTTTCAAACGATAACGGCAATGGCTGTCTGGTTTGAGAGATATTCTTCATAACAATTGTAGCCAAATTAAAGGGAATTCGAAAAAGTAAGGTAGACATTTTAACAGGACCGCTTGACCGGTGTGAAATGTTGGCTTAATACGAACCGAAATGACTGCAAGTAATGTCGGTTCACGGCATAGCGCTTCATGAAACTGGTTGTCAGTATTTCACGGTGAATTTGCTTTGAAATCGATCTGCCCGATGGCATGGCTGTTACGTGTGAACATGCTATATATGTTATTGCTTGAAAAAATGATTTACGGCTACTACATGAAAATAGCACACTTTACGGGGTATCTGCTGATTATTGATTAATAACTGTACGTTACTCTTCTGTCAACAACGTCGTGATGCCATGACGTAATAACGCATCATTCGGTTGGCATTATTATATGGTAAAGTCGTTAATGCATTTTAAAATTGACGATTTTCAATATTCTAATTTACGCCGGATGTCGCTGACCGAATCATGGTTACTAACATGTTAACGGTATTCGGCTTCGAACAACAAAATTACATGGAAATGCGGCTCGTAAGCTACACCGGATACGGTTTCGCTGACGATATGACGCCGCTTTTCGTGTAATTTTACGTCGTGAACTAATTCCTTACTGCGGTATCATAGATTCGCTGAGGGCAGAACAATGTTAACGATGCGCTTGCTAGTGCCTAGATTATGCTGTTAGTATTGACTTTCGATCTTGTTTGTCGAATTGGCATTTAAGGAAGGGATTACGCTTTATTTGTTGTAAAACCCAGCGCGACGAGCAACGTATTGTTAAAATAGCTGGTAAGTCACGGATCATTAATCGGCCGGCTCTCGACTTCGAACTTTCAACTGACTTCGGTTTCATGATATCGATTCCCAATTTCATGTGATTGATCACTGAACTCGGCCGTTTAACGACGAAACTGAAATCGTAAAAACGTGGTTCAGGACAATGACGTCGGCTTACGGTATGACCCGATACCGGTTACGGTCGCGCAACCGTGTTCATTGGTTACCAATGCTGTTAACGATGTCGAAACCAACTCGCGCCGATTCATTTCTATGTTTGATTGTTCATTAACAATTGAGCGAGCCCGACTTGTCATGATCGGTTTAATGAATCAACTTCGAGCGGTGTTTGATTTGAGGGCAAAGACGTGACTACTGTGCGCTCGATATGTTGCCGGTCTTGAAGTTATTGTCTGCGCTTTGGGCGTGACCTGTCGCGAATATTACGGTAGTAAGGCAAGGGCAACCATGTTGAAGTTGTACGCGTTCAACTGGTATTGTGGCATTCCTCTGGGTTATCCCCATATTCAATATTCGGCCATTCTTGCTAAGCGGCTTTGCGCTCGCTGCTTTCGCTTTCGCTCGCGCTCGCTTCACCGCTCGCTCTTTCACTCTCGCTTCGCTCGCTTTCTTCCGCTTTCACTCTCGCTTCGCTTCATCACTCGATCTTCACTCGCTTTCGACAGACCAGTGATGCATGTTCGGAAGGTTTCGGAAGGCTATGGTACGGGCGTGATGCGCATCGGCCGAAACGCTATTCGAAACACCAGGCGATCTTCCCGTCATATTCTTCTTTTATCAATACCGTCTGTTGCTGAATACCGAACGGTGTGACCGTTCATCGATGATAAATTTACTACGTACGCGGGTTATGTTCCTGTGCTACTCAGCCAGCATCACCATTCAAATCTCCCCGAACTGTTTCCCCATTTTCGATGTTTTGTCTATGCTTTAAAACGACTAACGGGATCGGTGTTGACGCAATCGGTTCCACAATACCGGATCAGCTGTTCATGATGAACGGTCTGAACGTTGACACCATCATATAACTGGAAGACGAGATGCGGCGATGAACGAACGAAACGACAAACGTCGCCGCCCGGCTTTACCGCTATCTGGCTGGCATAATCAATGAAGATCAGTACCCCACTGTGAATCGATGTTAAGGATCGTCCTGATTTTGCGCAATAACTCGAGCAATAACGGCCTTTCGATATACGGGAACTTTATCGCACGAGAGGGTTGGTTTGTTGACCAACAACGCCTATAACGTAATATTCCACGAACGCTATTTCGATCTATATTTTCGGCGTCGCCTAACTGTACGTAGGAGTTATATTGAACAATTTCGTGTTCATCGAACGTACTGTCTTTCGATTGTCAGAATTGTTATTTTGAACATGGCGTACTCAGGCATTGTCGTTAATGATTTCGGTGCGAAAACCGTTTATTGATTGTCTTCACGACGGCTGAGCAACAGCACCTTTGAACAAAATCTTCGTTTGGGGTTTGCTTAGTGCGATGGTTTTAACCATTGCTCGAGCTGATCACCGGTATCTTATAATATGGTATATGAAATTTGATGAAGTGGCTGGGACTTTTCGGTGTTGTTCGTTGAACTGTTAAGGCTTTTGATGATTGGAAGATGATTTTACGAATTTCCACGAAGGATTCCACTGAACCTGATCTGAACTGCACTGATCAAAATTTACTGGTCTGGCTTCAACTTCGTTGCCAACCGGCATTCGAAGTCTTCGAACAAATCGGAAAATATTGCTGATTCGAGGCTGTGTACCGTACGAAGCGTATCGGATGGGCGTTCTGAAATCACGTTCGTTTGATATAGATATTTCGTCTGCCAACCCCGTATGTGCGTTGAGCGGATCTGTTGAGACATTTACGAAGTTATACAAGAAACAGGCATGAAGTGACAGGAATGAAGTGACCGATGGTACGACTTTGTTTGACTGACTCTGCGGGCGACGTTACGTAAAGCGTCCTGTATTATATCGTGGTGTTATGCTGAACGAGGAAATTTTTAATGGAAATGCGGCATTTTCAAGCATTTCTGCTCGCGATGTGATGAAATGGCTGGTCATGAAAATCGTTTCCTTGATCGTGCATTTTATCGAGGATGAAAATTAACATCTTGCAATCAACAAGCCAGGCGGCGTATGTAACTACTTGCGTGTATGCGTATACGGCTGAGGTCATTGTTGACGGACGTCGTCAGCGAAGCTGGATCATATGATCAAACTGTTTCTGCATTTTGTGATGGGGCAACCCCTAAATAACAGCATTCAAGCTTCCGGACATCGAGCTTTCGGCGACGGTTGACGTTATCGCTGTCCCCAGTACAAACAGATCGTGGATCGTCACGGTCTGACCGATTTAGACTGTCTGGGTGTTAGCGGTACGGCAGTAGGCATAACTTTATTTCAATCACTTCGTATTTATATGGACTGTAGCAATTCGATTCAATTCTTTTATTTCGGTTTATGTTTAATCACCCGTAACTTCAAAGAAATTGACCAGAATGGGAGAGCTTTGCATGTTTAATTCGTAAAGCTGTCGGCGATGCAGGCTGCTTGATGGCTCGGTGGAAACATTTGCAAAGGTACGTCTACATTGCTTCAGTTAATATGACCATGATGGTGGCGATACCGGACCATTTCGAACATATCAATCACAATTACATTATTAGCGATACATTAAGGTAACATTTCATTCGCCTCTTCGCATTCTGTGCATTACGTTCTATGTTACATCGTGAGGAAGACATTGGGAACAATATTTCTTTCAACACGGTAGCGGTTGATAGGGTACATGACTGATCGGCGTTCAAAGTGACAGTTTGCAAAGTACATCAGATGAGGACGATCCAGCATTATGAACTAAGCGTTTATCTTTTGATCAATGATTGTTAAACATTCAGCGAGTGTCTTGAGATCAATATGGCTACATGACTCTTATGGAAAGTGTACGTAACGCTTTCGTACTTCGTCAATATTCTGGAATGCGGCTTCGTGAACTTTCAGCTGTCGGTCGGTTATGCATTCGCATAATTGATAACAACTGGCCCATGAACGATTGACTCATAACGATGGAAATGATAGCACAAATCATAGCCGATGTTTGAGCGTTCTGTTAATCGAGAGTTCCAGCAGAATCGTGTTTAACTTGTAGTGCGAACGTGATTGATATTACTGCCATCGTCTGCATTTACGTAGGAAGACGGAGCTGGTCAGTGTCGCTATAAAGCGACTGACGCAAGTCGCTGTCCCCAACAGCATCGATGATTACAACGCTGATCGCTTTATTCTGGTCAATTTCAGCAGTGTTGAAGAATTGGTTGTAATTATTGACACGGTTCGCCGATAAATCGTAATTTGTCGGCGTCGCTATGAAGAACGTTAATGCTGAAAAGGTAAAGAAAACGTAATATTCCGGTACGATGTTTTGGTGAAATTCGGTATTATGTTAGAACATAAGAATTTAACGGTGTTCGGTCGTATTTGAACGAGCTTGTATTGATTGCAGTAAACATGACCAAATATTGTTGATAACAAGTGTTGTGTTTGTCGTTATGAAACATGATCGTATTTCGGTGTCGCATCGGCTTTAGTCGCCGCCATGGCGGAATTAGCGGTGCCGAACGGCAAACAAACAAGTCGTTTGCATCGACGAAGGCCCGTAATGTTGACCATGAACACAACGAGTGTTGCGACAACCGTGGCAAATTCATATTTTATTTCGAGATCGACGGCGTCGCGCGAACTTCACTGCATGCCGGGCTACTGAATGAAGTTACGAGATGTGTCGCTATACTGATGTGTTACGCTTATGCTTCGATCTTCAACCCATTCGTGACCTATAAACCGACCAGCAGGAATTTTAAAGACGGCAATGATGACTTTAACGCGGAAAATATTGTTATATGATCTTTACTTCCATCTGGGGATTGGCTGTTTGTCGATCGAGCAATGCTCGAGCATAAATGTCGAACATTTCGCTTCTTTAACCATCATTTTTCGTTTGTCAATCTACGACCAGTACTTTCGGGGAATGTTCGAAGTGGGGCTTGCAGAATTAAACTCGTTTTGATGTCTGTTTATGCATTGACTATTTGTCGGTAGTAACGAGACGCAAACAGGGGTTCAATTTCCGCGACACTCCGTCGATGGCCGGTGATTTGACGTCCGCCGAACAAGGGTTCGATCCCCGACTGCGTCTACCAGACGTTAAAATATGGTGCTGTTAATAAACCATCGTTGCAGGGGCTACAAACTTTCGTGCTCAATGTGCAGTCAATTCTTTCGCGATATTTCGATGAATTTAACACTAACAAAACCGGCTTAAGTTCGAATTTCGGCGGCCATATACACGCTGCGGCACATCGATATGAAGCAGTAATCTCAAGCGCACGACATCTTATTTCTCACTGACCGCGAACACGTCCAACGACGGTTTTAAAATGCGCACTATTTTTGAAGTTTTTGACATCTATTGGCTGCCTTTAAATGTTACTGTTTGTAAAGTCTGATCCAAACGTTATTATTTTCGTCGGTTAACCGCGATTCTGATTGAATCACTTTAGGTACGGTTGACGTGCGATAACTGGCTTTGCTCGTGCATTGATTTTCGGCAATGTCGCCCCGGGGAATCGACCTAAGCAATAACGCGGCGGAGGTGACTTTGAACTTTGTCTCTGTTTCCGGTGAACTGGCTACTGATCTGCGGACTACAAGACGATGAACGACCGATTATTTAACGGTAACGTCGCGCATGGTTTGTTCTGCATGCCGGAGATTTTCGAATTACTAAAGAACCTAGGGTTCCCTACTAGAATTGATTTGGTTAAATAGTATTAGTAGAACAAAATACAGGTGATGTTCAATACGCAACCAGGAATTTGAAATGGAGATCGCGGGGTAAAAGGCCGATATGAAATATGGGATTAAGGTAATAGATGATTTGGACTTTGGTTGCCGCTGCTTTAATATTCCGGCAACTCGGCGGACACCAGAAAATGAACTGCATTATGAAGTTGACGATATCAACACTGGCTTCGACAGGCTGGAACTAATATGGATAACATTAACAAGTGGTTATTGTTTTTGCCGATAGCGAAACGCTAAACTGACGGTGAATAATGATGAGCAAAGGTTATGAAGTTGACTGAAAACCGAAGGTTAAAGAACATATATACATGCTTATAACGAATTTTTAAATGAACGAATAGTATTATTGGGCTGTTTGAATTGACTGGTCAGTGTTTAATTTGGGGTTTTATTCAGAATGACCAACTGAAGATCAGAGGACCACCGTGTTCAATTACTGTTTTAATAAATTGGCTAAATCGGGGTTCTTAACCAGTATGATGCGGGCGATAAACTGTTTCGAGGAATTTGGCGAATGATACATTTGTGGTTTGGAATGAACGATTTTATTAATGAATAGTGATTGAATTTGCGGTTGCTGATGGTTGTAAAGCCAGTGAATGTTTGGAGCTACAATTCGCAATGCATTAATTTAACAATGATGTTCCAGGCTTTTCGAACATCAATGCCAAAGGCATTTATTCATGATCCGTCTAAGCAAATGACCGGAACTGGTTATGTTGTTTTGTTGGCTGATTTCTTGCGCTATTCAATTATTAAGTATATTACGTATTCCGATTTGTGTTGATCGTTTAGTGGTATCGGGTTGTGGTATTTGTTCACTGTATTTTGGTCGGCGGAGTATTACTTATTCGATGATTTTCATTTTATTTTGAAGATGTATCAATGGTTTTCGGTTTGGGCCATCCCCATTCCTTCCTTCTTTCCATATTTATTTCCTTCCTTCCATTTATTCCACTATATGCTATTTATTTATATATTGTCCTTATATATTCTGTCTGTCATTTCCATTTTCCTTTATTACTCTTCCATTATACTATTATTTATTCTTCATGGCTGGTCCATTCCTGTGTCCATATTTCTTCTTTATTATATTATCCTTCCATTATTTTAACAAGTTAGACTATCCTTCCTTTATTCCATTCATGTTGTCTATGGCTTCCCTCTGTCCATTTGTCCTTTCCTATTTGTCTTCTTTACCTACTGTGTATTTATTTTCTATTTGTGCCTCCCTGTCCAGCTCCATGCATCCTTCCTTTTATTCCAGGCAAGCTCCTTCCTTTCCTTTCCATTACGGCTTCCACCTCATTCCTTCCTCCGTTGTCCTCCTTCAAGTGTCCATCTTCACTCATTCCTCCATTTCAAGTCTCCATCCACCATCCATCATTTCCTCATCTCTGCCTCATTCCTCAAACACGTCATTCTCCCTCCTCTCCATCATTTCCTCATTTTAGCCATCTCCCTCATTCCTCATTTTGGGCTCCCTCTCCCTCTGTATCATTTCCATTTTAGGCCGCTCTCCTCCTCATCTGTCATTTCCTCCAGGCTCAGCTCCCTCTTCCTCCGACTTTGCTCGTCTCATCTCCTCACCTCGTTTCACTCCCAAGCCTCTCCGCTCCCCACCACTACGACACAGCTCCATCTCCATCCTCCTTTCCTGCTCTGAGTGTGCCATCCCACTCCTCGTTTCCTCCCGACTCTCGCTCTCACTCTCATCGTTTTCACGGAATAAACTCGTTTCCTCCCGACTTTGGAGTCGTCCCTCCTCTCAACTCATTTCACTCCCGACTTTCGTCTCCATCTCCCTCTCATCTATAGATTTCCTCCCGCAAGTCTTGGCTTCTCATCATCGTTTTCTGTCCATCTCCTACTTCATCTATCGTTTCTCCGACTTTGAAGTGTCTCCATCTCTTTCACTCCATTTTGTCGTCTTATCTCACTCTGGCTCACTCCGACAAGTGATCTCCATCTCCATCACTCATCTGCTCCATCTTCACTCACTCATCTGTCGTTTCCTCCGGCACAGAGTGATCTTTATCCCAGCTCCTCGTATCGGCTGGGGAATAGATGCTCCCATCTCGCCTCTCTGCTCCTCCTGAGTCGTCTTGGCCTCCGTCTCGCTCCGGCTCTCTCTCCTCCGTCGTCTTTCGTCCTCCCTCCCGGCACTGGAATAAGCTCCATCTCCTCCTCCCATTCCTCGAAGTCACCATATCGTTTCCTCTGAAGTCTCGTACAAGCTCGTCGTTGCTCCATCTCCGCTCTCATCTGCATTTTGAAGTCATCCTTCCTTCCTCCACATCGTTTCGCGACACCTTCTCGTGCGTTTCCTCCGGCAGTCACCCTCTATCGTTCCCTCCGGCTGGTATCTCTTTCCGCCCGAGAGTCGCCACTTCCTCACATCTATCGGGCCTGCTCCGACTTTGCGGAAGTCATCCGCATCTTCCTCACCATCAGCAACTCCACAGAGGAGATAAATCGCGCCCGCTAATCGGGCTTGCTCCCGTTTGATCAAATTTCTCCCGTACATCAGCTGCTTTCCGACTTGCAGAGTCGTCTTTCACTCATTATCGTTTCCTCCGACCGTCAGCTCGCGTCTATCCATCGTTTCCTCCGACGGTCGTCTCCTCGCTTTATCGTTTCTCCGACACAGAGTATCTCTGGCGGACGGCACTTCATTTCTCACTTCGGTGCTGATGCTCGTTTCAGCTTTTGCGTGTTTGGGGCGGTATTGAAGTAAACGTTCGATATCTTGCCGAGGCCAGGTTCGATTACATCGAGACGTGGTTGACCGGTGTCCCCGCTTATCCCCGTGCAGTGGCGCGGCTCGTAAAGCGATTGTGCTCTCGCTCAAAATCGTTTCTCCGTTTTTCGCTTTCATTCAAGCGATCATTCACAACCGTTTCAACGTGCGCCTCCCACCGCAGACGCTGCGTCGGCCATGGTCCGTAAACGATGGTATTCCGGTATGGCGATGTCGATCTTCACCAGGTTGTCGGAGGGCGCCAGTGGCTGCCAATCTGCGTGGTAGTATAATGTTTTGATACCCGGGCTGGTAGTGCTGTTGAGTTGCTGTTTAACGTCGCATCGCTCAATCTGCGTAATGACGTATCGGTCTGGTTCCGACGATGTGTTCAAACGGCGTAATCGATCGACGCAATTATGTTGATGTGTTATTATCGGCCAGCCTGATATCCGATTTCGTCTCATCTTACGTTTTGGCGTGGGTAGCCGGATGTTCGTTGCTTGAAGATCGAACAGGCGCCCTGGTTGCAAGAGTAAGTCGCCTTTACATTTGTCATGGGGATGGGACGGGCTGGACATACGTTCTTTTGAACCGAATGACAGTGCGGCTCGTCTGGGAGCTATCGATGATCCCATCGCTATGTCGACCATGTCTTCGGCGAGAGCTGTTGACCTACGGCGTCCCCGTTCTTGTTGTTAACAGGCCAGTCATCGGTTTGATACCCGAACGACGCGCTCCGATCGAAATGTTTCGATGCATTGACCTGGTAAGAAACGTTATGCCTACCGAATAAGTCGTCATTATATCACCATTTAATTATCTTTCGGTTTATTCTACGGTTATAGGTGGGAAGACTTACGATTTCCATATTTGTTGCGAACCGCAAGCCCCTTTAGGCCGCGGTGCCGACAGGTGCGGCTTCCGGTGACGTGCAATTCGGTAAATCTTTGGGGATAGCTGTTTTTAACGGGGCAGAGATGGCGATGTTTACGGCTTACATGCTTGCTTAGACCATCATGGGTTTTGTTCGCGGGACAGACTGGCGACGACGTGTTTGCGATACCGGTTTGTTGACTGTCATTGCCGGTCAGATTTCGGAAATGATTTGAATCTTGATTCAACATGTAAAATGGATCCAGATGGACGCCAGGATGATTTTTGATTGCAATGCGGGGGCGTATTGTTTGAAGATGACGATAGAGGCGTTACGAGCTATTGACGTTACGTACCGTCTGTCACTTTTGTAATGTCTGGAGTTGTTTTACATGACTTTAAATCCATAGTGGCAACTTTGCCTGTGCATTCTCCAAACGTCTTAAATATCTGGTGCTGAATTTCATCAAATTATCTTTTTAAATAAACATGCAAAGGCTTATTGATATTGACTTCGCTACCCGTTGATGATCTGTATCGTTTTCATATTAGAGGTAAAGGCCGATAACCGTCTGAATTTATGTCGGCTTTATGTTTCGTCGGTAGGCTTCGATGGCATGTCGTATTCTCGTTGGTACTAACTTTAGCACTGGAAAGAATTTTGGCGTAGATATAATTTCAAGGCTCATTAACTGCGTTATTGAGCTTCAGACAGTTTATTATGTGTGCGATTAAGTAAATAATAAATAACAGTTTTTCTTTCAAATGACGTTACAAAATTTCGTGACGCGATGATGCGGTTATGATTTCTGACAAACGGGATGAAGTATGAGGACGATCGTTAGCTTTCCGTTTATGTTTTGTATATATTCGAAGTATATGTCAATATACTCGAAGTAAACAAGAGACAAATTTACGGTTTTACGAAGATGACTCCTTATATATTTATGTTCTGTTTGATAATTGTTACCGGTGGTTTTAAGGTTTTCAATGGATTTCTAAAACATTGACCAATGTTGACTTCGGCTGTCAATGGTCGTGACTGAAGATGATGACTTTGGTTTGATATCCGGTTGGTCGTCGACACTTTGTCGGATATGTCAGGCTCGGTTCATATGAATGACCAGATTATCGATTATCTGTCATGGATCGATTTACGAAACTGAGCTGTCTTCGGAAGATGATGTTTCAAGACATTTCAATTTTGAATATGGATTTCAGGGCCAGGCCCCTTGAACATATTTTTGAATATGTTTCGAATTGGAGAAATCAACTTTGATAAACTCGATATC